>NC_056741.1:807354800-807414462 GCF_019279795.1 Protopterus annectens | reverse complement strand
GATAAATTTCCACTCTGACATAATACGAAATAATACAAAAATGAAACAAGGAAAAACCCTGCAGAGAATAAAAAAATACAAAAATAAAGATTTATGCAAGGGGCAGGACTGTCTTTAACCCCAGTAGGGAGCAAACCTTACTCTACCCTCGTGGGAAATCTGCTTGAAGAAAGGAACAATCTTCCATAAAAATGAATAAATCAATAACTGTACTCATTAAACACACCACTGGTGATAAAACAAACAAATTTCACTCAAACCATACTACCACGCACACACACACACACACACACACACACACACACACACACACACACACACACACGCACGCACGCCCACACACACACACACACACACACACACACACACACACACACACACACACACACACACACACACACACACTCATACAAACACACCTATCACCAGTCAAACAAAACATACATAAACAGTCAACAATAAAACTTGACTAAATGTGTGATTGATGTGTTGTGAATTCAACAAAGCTTTCAACCTGCCAACGTTTTGATAATGTCACACTTAGTGTGAATATTATTACAACTTATTAACATTTTACAAAACTTATTTACAATTGGAAAAGCCATAACATATAGTTATTTTGTGATATTGAAGAGAAAATTAGAACTAATATCAGCAAGAAACATTACTAATTTGTGGTATGAAATGGAATCTGAATGTGAAAGGTGTAAGTAGGTTTATACTTTGATGACAATATAAACTGGAAATTAACAAGTTTTCATATTCCTGCAAATGACATTAAAATGAATAATTTTATGACTATCTATTGTTATTTGATTGCTAATGAAAAAATCATATCACAAAAAGTTGGCTAAACTTAAAGGCAATGTAATGGGAGGGTTTCAAAAACCTAGCTAATAGGTACACAGTTTTATAGGTATGTAATAGGCTAACGACCACTAGGGTCTTTTTAAGCCTAGCCACGCATCCTAAACCTCTGAGAAGTTCTGATACCCTTGATAAATATAAGCAGTGGCTTGGGAGATTAAACATTTAAAGCAGGGGCCTAGCAGATAAACCATTTATAGGTTACCTGTGTCCGTTAGAGACATAGGTGCCAAAACAGGGATACATTTCTTAATCCCCATCCGATTGTCCAAGCTGCACTTGAACTGGGTTAAGGACGAACTCTGCTTCACATGGATGGGAAGCCTGTTCCACAGAAGGAGTAGTCTCTGGATACATACCTGTCTCTCGAACAGGTCCTGTTTAGATCGCAGGCAAGGCTTTAGTCTTTAGAATGTGTAATTTTGATGTTGTCTGTCTTGCAGATATGTAAGAAGTCCATCAGGTTGGGGTCCTACAATACCTTGTATGCCAGGCATAGAGGCATAGATATCTCTTCAACAGCCTGTAGTAGACCAAATATAGGGATATGGCTTTAAGGCAGTCTACATAAGACATGTTACTTACTCACTGTATTCTTTTAGTGAGGAACCCCTGTGAACATTCCAACTGTTAGATGTGCCTGGCTAGGTACATACCAAAACGGGCATTGTACTCAAAAATAAGTATGATGAATGCTGAATATAGTGGAACGATGACCTCCTTGACCTACATACCATACCTTTTTTATAAGTTGCACAACACAGTGGTTTACTCACTGCTGTAGACATAATCATTAAAGGTTATATTATTGTCTGCATGTGTCCCCAAGTCCCTGACTATTGGGTTGACTCTTAGGGGGTGTTGGCAGTATGATAGTTACCAGGGGTGGATGCCTTCATGAAGGATACTATTATGCATTTCCTGGCATTCAGTTTAAGTTTACGGCTCTGACCCAAGTTATTTGTCTGTATTAGCCCTTATTGGAGATCATAGTGTTGGTGGGGGATTCTATGACTGCTCCTAATTTGCAGTCATCTGCAAATGTGGTCATCCAGATGCCCTTAACATTGGCTTTGACTTCATTGAAGTAAATGCCAAAAAGGTACGGTCCTAGGATCGATGTCTGAGGGACTTTTGACTGCCCTCTTTGTAGGGCTGGACTCTCTAATTCTGACCTCCTAGGTCCTCTCTGTGAGCCAGCTGGCTATCCACTGGGTGAAATAAACTCATGAGGTTATGTATAAATCCTTATCAACAATGCCCAAGTGGAGTATTGTGTCAGATGTTTTTGCAAGGTCAAGGTAGGCAGTGTGAACCATTTTATACTTATACATTGCTTTGGTGACCTTCTCAAAATTGTAAAAGCCTGTAAGATACTTTTGACTTCCAAACATAATTTCTCAGGTCTTGAAAAATTTTAGAGAAAGATTTTCCATATACTTGCAATGAGAAAAAACATATGAATGCAGTATCTTTACCATTGTGTACCAAACTTATTCTATGACAGAAAAGGGACTATATGGACAGTTTTAAAACACTTAAGATGTTTCTTTCATATTAATATTTAACTGCACAAAAACTGCAGTGTGCCCCTTCTTCTATTAATACACACACACACACACACACACACACACACACACACACACACACACACACACACACACACGGTCAAAGGCAATTTGCTCAACTATCATGATCTTCCATAATAGAGATTCCATTTTTTGCATATTGAGAGAAAGTCTTAACATATGTGAAGTAGTTTTAACTTTACAGTGACAGGATGAGTGCTGCAAAATTACTTTATTGTCCACAAACAACTAGTTGGAATCAAATGTTTTCACAGATCGAAGGCTAAAAACTTAGATATAGCAGGACTGATGTTTGTGTGAGACTGCTGTGCACATTAATGGAGGATTCTCCATTCTCAAATGTTGTGAAACTGTGGAGTTAGATTTTGTGGATATGGAGGGCTTAGGAGTGTTTATTTAATTGTTTGCAGATGAGTTTTATGGAGACTGTTCTCTCAATCTGTTGTTTTTCTGATCAATTATGTATAGATATTTCTGAAGGGAAGCATTTCCAAACTGGAATGCTGTGGTTGAAATTCCAAAAACTCGCTAGCTTGGCATTGATAGATTAAACTACCTATAGTAAGAAGCCTTCAGAGACTCAGTGGTTTACTAGGTAGAGCATAAGTTATTGTCAGCTTGTATGATTTATAGTGATCCAGTGAAAGGTTAATAATGATTGTATCAATGCATTTACTAAAACATTATTTAGCAAAGAAGGAGCAGTTTAATTAGTTTGCTGGGAAAAAAAATCGCTATTCCGAGAAACATACACACAACACAAACACACACAAAAAACAGCAATCCACACACATACACTTAAAATCCTACACCTAAACTAAACTTTACATACACTACTAGCTATCCACTTACCATAACCTGACCATGACCCTAAGGTCCGTCACTATCGCACACTCACCTCATCAGCGCCCTAACCCTAACTCACCTAACCTGCCCCCTAACCCTAACCTACACACAACCGCACACTTACCTGACCCGCTCTCTAACCCTAACTCACCTGACCCACCCCAACCCTAACCTACACCCTATCGCACACTTACCTGAACCTGACTCGTAACACTCCAATATATCGAACGCTGAAAACAGCAAAGCCACAGCAACGGCCCACCAAATTCTTCCCCTGGGAAAGAATTTGGTGTCCTGCACCTTCGCTGTTTTCAGAGTTTGACAAAACTGGTTCGATATTATAACATTCGAACTTTATAAAATTCGATGTTATAATATAGACCCATCCAGGTGGATGTATATCATTAATTCAAATGTTCAACATAGTGAACATCTTCTGATCAAATGCTAACCAAAATAATATAGAAAAAAGCTTCTTAAACATTTTGTTTTTAAGGGGGGGCTTGTTCCCTGTACCCCTTACTCCCCCTGATAATTATGTATACCACCTCTGAGGTTACATTACAGTAGGGAAACGGCAAATTCCATGATCCCCACTGTACTGCAATCTGAGAAAAAAGCTCATATGTGTGATCAGCTGATTTTCAATAAATATATAAAGATTTGTAGTAATTTTTCAGCTAGACAATATGCTCTTATTCATATGTGCTCTTAGATATTTTAATAAGTGCTTTCAGTTTTAAATATCTTTAAGAGATATACAATTATGACTTGCGCATTTTTTATAAATTTGTTGGCCTCTTCTTTTTCTATCTCCATGACTAATTTGCAACTCTCGTGTGATTCACAGTTGTAAGTACAATCATATAAAAGCTTAATTTTCCAAAATAATTCAAATCTAAAGCAAGCACTTAAAAAATAGAATTTTTTATGGGGGAGTTTACCTGATGTACCCCATTCCCTCCCACAGGGACTATGCCCCCATTCCTCCTATTTCTATATACAAACTTCAAGGTCACTGTATCTCAGTGAAAGAAGAAATCTCATGTGATACCGCAGCCTTGATCATTAATAAATGCACATCATTAATAACACACTACAGTGTCTGTCACTAATGTGTTACATATAACTCCGACATCCTGTTTTTCCATTATGTAATTTTGTATAATTCTACCACATAGTTTTATTTATTGATTTATATTTTCAATTTATTTATTTATTGATTGATTTATTTTTTCAGTGATATATGGTTTCTTCTAAAAGAGACACATTTGTTAATTACATATTCAATAAACTGGAATACGTCTATACCTTCTTATGTATCTAAGTTTTTAAATAGTTCTTTCCATGCTATGTTTTATGATGCTGTACTTAAAGCTGGATAGCCACATTTGCTATTTTCCAACATTTCAGATTATCTAGGGCTAACTTTAATTTTCATCAAACCTTTGTAGTGACAGTTTTCGGGTGCAAGTGGAATAAGCATAGCTGTGCTGCATTGATTAAAAACGTTAGTTAAGACAAAGACAAAGCTATTACATCCATTAAGTGTGATTATAATTTTTCTAGACTATAATTGTTAATTATATCCAATAATAACTGTGAGTACCTTTTGTTTGCATTCTACTCTTCCCAAACTAGAAAATCGTCACAGTCAGACATAGACTGAAGCTGTTTATTACTACCAAAATGAAGTGTATAACTCTGTTATTAGTGTTAGGTATCCTACAAATGATTTATGAGTTATTTAACAGTAAAGTAGTAAATTCCTTCTCTGTGTGGCTTATTACCAGGATGTCTGAATAATTATCTATTCTTTATTTACAGCTGGTCTTATAACTACATATTTCCTGAAGGACTGTGCAGCCAATGAGACATTATGTGATCTCACAGGGGATGTGAACACAGGGAATATATACCAGGCTGAAAATGCCACATGCTGCAGTGGTGATTTGTGCAATGCAGGCAAAATTATAGGTGAGTATATCTTATTATTTTGTATTTTTACATTTTAAAAATGCAATAACCAGTTATCAGTTCCACAGTTCTTGTGTAACTACAAATCCTAATGAATGTTAGTCGTGAGTTAACACAGGCTTCTATATGATTGATGCCCCTACAGATTTTTTTCTCTGTCCTTTTCCCCCTTTACCATGCTGACCATCTAGCCTCCCCCAAAAAAATTCAAGACTAGTGTACCCCTATATGTGGGGAGAGCCCCAGTAAAGGAAGTCCCTCAGATTCAGTAGGGTGAGTCATTTAGAGGCGCTATCATCTTGACAGACATTAGGAACTTTGTGTCATCTCCGTTATTCTAGCAAGAGGGTATTCTTTATTAAAGCCTTAAACCCCCACACACACCTCTTGAGGTGAGGCAGGCACTTGTTTCACTTCAAGGACTACCAATAATTCAGTATGCTCCTAAACATACATACCGATAAGTTTTACCATCACTGGCTTAGGTGGTCTCAATCACATCCTCCCTATCTAGACCCCAAATCCAGACTTGCCCCTACTTACCAACCGAATTCGTGTTATGTCATGTATGGATCAGTGAATGTGGTCAGCTTGGGACCACCATCCATCTGTCCAGGTTGGGTATACCCATTCTCCTTCCCTGTGGCCTCAAACTTCTGAGCTGCTATTCAAACTTGGATCATCTGCACTGTAGAAAGGGATTTATCCTTTTATATCACTGGTGCAGGCAAGCACTTATAGATTGTTACTTTTTATGAGCTATACTAACCAGCAATGTTGTTTGTTCAGGTTACATAATTATGCAGTTTACTGGCAAGATTTTGAATACAGTTGTTTAGCTGTCACAAATTCAAGTAGCAATGAAATAACCAGCTGCATGGTACAGAGGGATAAAGTTTAAGATCCACAGAAGGAGCAAAAAAGCAACCTGTACTAGTAATTTAGACAAATGCATATATCTTAACTGTCCAGGTTTTTTGGCTATTATCCTAAAAGAAAGAATAAGCATCAAAACAGGGAAGCAAATGAATACAAAGGTTTAAAGAGAAGGATGTGCAGGTGACACCTGGCATTCAGATCATCACCTCAATTAATAGAAAAGGAGAAGTAGAGGAATATAATAGTGATGTCTTCAGAAGGGTAGAAAAATGAGTGGTAATATGAATGGGATTTAATATGCCTGTTATTAACTGAAGGACCTTATTTGTAACCACAAATATGAGGAGCTACCAACA
The DNA here is from genome assembly GCF_019279795.1 of Protopterus annectens. Classification (NCBI taxonomy): domain Eukaryota; kingdom Metazoa; phylum Chordata; order Ceratodontiformes; family Protopteridae; genus Protopterus; species Protopterus annectens. Next base: position 807,407,948 of record NC_056741.1, on the reverse strand, counting down.
TCCAATGGAGTAGCTAGACCAAAGCCTTTCTATAAAGACTGGGAAGCAGGCAATTAATTTGCAATAAAAGTGCTTTAATACAAGGGTAGAAAAAACATAGTAGTGTAATGAACTGATAAAGAATTTTCTGTAGAGAGGTAAAGTCCTGAGTTTATAGTCTGCCAATGACATGTTTCCACAATGTGTCCTTCCTCTGCAGAATGTTCTAATTTTTTTCAGCATTTTTAACACTAGTTGGTGATTAACATATAATTTATCTGGACAAGAAGACAGCTCAATGTAGGTATATTAGGCGAACAGCTCATACAACTTTATTTATTATATTGTTTTAAATTACAGACTTTACATAGGTGTCAGAGAATCCATAATAATAAACATACCTCATAAGTTAAATAAGTGCTCATTGAATTTAAAGTTGTGAAGCCAAAATTTAGGGATCTCATGGCTGACCATCAATATAAATGTCTCTTCTACTGTATATGTATTAAAAATTAAAGAATTGCTAATGCTTGCTGTGATGCCCCTGCAGTGGCCCAGCAATCAAGGAGCCTTAGTCCTCACCACTGGCAACAGTGAGGGACATAAACATTGGGAGGATGACAAGTACACACACACAGTAAAGTTCAATTTCGCTTAAGAGCGCACAGAGATCACAGTCAGTCTGGTACTGGTTTCTCCCTCTTTCTCCAGATCCCCAATAAGACTCCTCACTGGCACAGCTATAGGGTTAAGATCTCAGCTGAGTGGCCAAGCTAAGACCTCCAGCACCCTCTCTGTCCAACTAGTGTTTTGTGTTCCTTCCCAAGTAGCTGACACACACACACACACACACACACACACACACACACACACACACACACACACACACACACACATACACACACACACACACACACACAAACCTGGGGAAGGCTGGCACAGGTTTTCTTGCTATACCCCCTTTTGCCCAGACTATAAGGTAGTACCAGCTGCCATCAGCCACCCTTACTTATCAGCTACTTTAAGGCCCTTACCAAAGGGTGAGCAATCCTATTGTGTAATGTTACTATTATCCAAATGGTAGTTTTTGATCAAGTGCTAGGCTATTAGGAGTGGCCTGTACAATGTCACTAAATATATTCAAGTACTGCAAGAGCTTAAATATGTGTCACAAATATCAGCCGCAAAGATAGGTTTAAATATATTTAATAATAAATAATAAAAGAACAAGACGATACTTAACACAGTAACTACAGAGTTCAGAATCCCAGGAAATATTTTAAAACAACATTGCAGGACAGTCTCAAATAAATACAGGAAACATCTAAACTAATCTTTGCTATATTCCTATCTATATCTAAGAGAAACTATGCCCAAGTCTTACTTACAGACATCACACTGACAGAAGTGCTGAGTGGATATATCTAAATCCAAGACGAGATACAAAATACCCAGTCTCTCTCTCTCTCTCTCTCTCAGAGAGTTTTCAATTAATAATAAACATTACTGCTGGGTTAGCTTGGATGACACCATGCTTCGTCACCTGACTTCAGTTCCCAGGCTAAACAGATACTAACAGAATTTTAACATGTCTGTGTGAGAAGTACATATCTCTCAGAAGTTTGCAGAACATGGAAGTCGTAAAACAATAAAACGCTTTTACATTTGAAACCTAGTAATTATTTGTTTCAAGACAATACAAAAACTTCTAGTGCTAGACATTGTGTCTGCTGCTGAACTGAGAGATTACACAATCATAAAGCACTTTAATTTCGACTTATTTTCTTGAAGTTTTGCAAGTTAACTCTGTATGTTCCAGCTTCTACTATTAAAACATAGATTTGCACAGGTGTATAGTTTATATACATTTCTGTTCTTTTCCAGTAGGGTACACTGTGGACACATCCTTGAAGCTCAGTACTGTGCAAACCCTGTTCAACACACACTTCTGCACCAGTAGTTTAATATACACATAATATATAGTTCTCTTACATTTGTAAGACAAGCATATGAATCATGTTGACATTCACAAATGACATACGATTATTTACAAAATTCCAGATAGCTGGGCTAGCAGTGTCACACTTGCCATAGTATAAATGCCATAAATATATTTCTGTGGTAACTCATCTGTAATTTTATATGTTCAGGAATCAAAAACGATTTCCATATTAAAATGTCAGTGAAAGTGTTCTTATGGTGTTATGGCAGCATAGTAAAATAAGCTATTATTTACCATATGTACACCACTAGAGCCTTTTTCTGAATGGAGTTACATTTTTCTACAAAAGGGCATATTATACAAAAATGATTTTCTTCACTATTTATGATCATGAAGATCTAATTTAGAAAAGAGCAACTGAAGTCCTTTGGTGTATAAAGTGAACTTGCTAAGACCAGTCTGAGGAAAACCAGATCTTCAAAACTGATTATCAGAAAGGACAGCGCTATGAATCTAAAAAATACATCCAAACAGATATGAGGAGGCTTCATCCTCCAAAGTTCTTCTGGCTGAGATATGTTGTACCCTATTAATTACTCCGTCTCTGCAAAAGGGATACAACTTTGGAGAACTGGCAGCTTGCACATCAGCTACTACTACTAAGTGATATGTACATGGCTGGCCTTTAGACAATTGTATAATTAGCATCATTTTGGTTTTAACAGTCCAGACAGATTTGTCTGTATTCACAAATGCTTTTGCATGGTATTTTACCAACATGATGAGGTTGATACATCTTTTCGATATAACCTAGTATATGTTTACAAAGACAACAGATTTTGTTTTTTTTTAAGTAGGACTGTAAAAATCATTAATATCATAATTTCTGGGGTTTTTTTCTTTCAGTTCGTCCTCTGCAAAATATAAACATGAATGACTGCCCATGTTCTGATAGCTGTGGTGTGTTTCCTGCTAATCGAAAATGCAAAAACATGACTCAGAATGTGTGCTTGACCTTTGGTTTTGCTGTACTTCATGGTAAAATAATTATTTACATTATTAACAGGAATTGGAGATTCTTTCTATTGAATACTATGGTTCTATCTGGGCATTAGTGACCCTCTGGAATTTAAAAAATTATTCACGAGAAGAAGATGAAGTCACATCATATCAGCCTTCACTATATATTTTATCTAATGATTTTTTTCTTTTAAGGCAAACCTTTTTCAGAGGTTTAATTTAAATTTCTAGTAATAAACCAGCACCAAGTATAAGTTTTGAGAGCATTAGCTACACTATGGTGCAGTACTGCTTGGATTCATAAATTCATTCATCTCATATAAAATTCTTGGGGAATGGCATAGTGATATACTGGTTAACACCTGCTTCCTTGTGGCGGTTGTATGTATGGAACAGTAAAGTAGATCCTGTCTGTGCAGAACTTCCAGCAATTTTTTTGGTACCCAAGCATATTTTCTCTTGAGTTTCCTGCCACATCTTAGAGCTCTGCTGTAGGTGAATCATTTGAAGCTGTAAATTGCCACTAGAGATGTGTGTGTGTGTGTGTGTGTGTGTGTGTGTGTGTGTGTGTGTGTGTGTGTGTGTGTGTGTGTGTGTGTGTGTGTGTGTGTGTGTGTGTGTGTGTGTGTCTCCTAAAATGAATCATACTGGGATAGAATTCCTAATTTGTATGAACTGTTTGCCGAGATAATGAATGAGTCATCTCTATTTCTTTACTTAACCAACCATTTACTAAAACCCTAATTTTAGTATTTTATGCACTGATTCACATGCTTTCTTTATTATTATACTAAACATATATTATCCCATTATTTGCTATAAAATATCATGCTCTTTTGAATCAAATGCTTTATCAATATCAGCTGCTATTAGTTTCAATTCATTTTTCCTTTCTTAATGTCATCCACTATTTCTCTAATTATCTTTAACAGCTCTTGGGTTCCTTTTCCTTTATCCCCATAAACAGATTCTTCCATTGCAAAATTCAACTTATTTTCTAATCCTTTTTGTAATATTTTCATATTATTTTCATAAATAGTTTATAATCACCGTTATTTACCATTACTGACCTCCAAATTTTAATTTCATTCATTTCCCCTTTTCCATATAAACCTCATAACACCTCTACATATTTCTTCATAACAATCCTTATAAATATGTCAGTCCAGGAATTCCATGTTCCTTCTCTCTGGAAAAAGCCACATATTATCCCTCTGCATAAAGGAGGAAATTCAACAGACCTTAATAACTTTAGACCTTTAGTAATCTTATCTCCCATCACCAAAATTCTTGAAAAAATGTATTCAAAAACAATTGCTAGACTATCTCCCACAGGAAGAACTATCTCCTACACAACATGGCTTCCATCCTTCCCATAGTACTAGCACTCCCTGTATAACCTATATAGATACTGTCAATCTTCTTCTTCTTTCGGCTTTTCCCAGTTAGGGGTCACCACAGCGGATCACCATCTGCTCATGATTGGCAGTGGAGTTTTACAGTGTCGGGTTGCCAGCCCAGCCCCCAACCTTCCACAGATGGCACACACATGCACACACTCACACCTAGGGCCAATTTAGTGTGACCAATCCACCTACAGCATGTCTTTGGGATGTGGGAGGAAACCGGAGCACCCGGTGGAAACCCACGCAACCACAGGGAGGACATGCAGACTCCGCACAGAAAGCACCCCAGCCAAGGATCGAACCAGAGAACCTCTTGCTGTGAGGCGGCAACGCTAACTGCTGCACCACTAAAGAGAGAAATATTGCAAACTAATCTCTTCTTTTTTCTAGACTTGTCTAAAGCCGTTGACACAGTTTGTCACAGCAAATGTCTACTTCAAATATCCTCATTAGGTCTCCCTCAGCCCACCCTTCTGTAGTTCAAAAGCTCCCTGTCCAGTAGGTATCAGTCAGTAAAATGGCACTCCATGCTATCTCTTTACCTTCCAGTCCCTACTGATGTACCACAAGGCTCTATCCTTGGTCCCCTCCTCTTTAACATTTGCCCTAACACCCTCTATACTTACACACAACAGGCCACCTTTTTACAATACGTAGATTATTCTACTCTCATTTGCACATCTGACAACATGGTACACCTCCAACAAATTACTTAGGAAGCTTTAGCAGTCACTAAAACACTGCCTCATAGCTCACAGCTCATGCTCAATCCAAAAAGACCAAACTGCTACTTTTTCCCCAAATCCCTTTTTCATAAAAAAAAAACAAAACAAAATTTAAAGTCCTCTCTCTTGATTTTACAACTATCAAAAACTAAAGATGCTTTACAGAGCCAAAAACTTTCTTGCCAATGCAACCAAAATGCGCTTGCCACTACTTATCTCCTCCCCACTCCTCTTCATGGCACTCTCATCTGTACTAACCTCCAGGCTTTACAAAAAATAAAACTTGAAGAATGTTATAACAAATTTGCTAAATTTGTAGTGCATACCCCTTTCAGTACCCACTACTGAAAATCCTAAATTGGTTAGAACTGCCACATCCACTAACATGTACATAACTTCTTACCACCCATGAAATTATCCAGTATCTATCTGCCTGTCTAGTACTAAAAAACATTCTACACAACTATGTTCCCAGTCGGTCATTCTGATCCAGTGACCAAAAACTCCTGTTGGCCTATAAACCTAGCAAATCTGCTGGGCATTGTCTGTACTCATATAAGGTTGCTAAGGCCTGGAACTCCTTACCTGTATTCATCAGGTCTGTACCCTCCATCCTGTCTTTCAAAATCACTCTGAAAGACTTCATAGCTAAAATCAGAGACTGTTCTTGCTCACATTCAGGATAAACTATATCCCTAACTGTGAACAATTACATTTTCATTCCTTAGACCTCCTTACTCTCCCTTCTTCACTAACTTCCTTACTACTATGTAATTATTTCCCTGACTTTCTCTCTAAATATACCATAAACCTGTTTTTCCCCTCACATCATATTGCAGTTCCCATTTGTATCATACTACTTCATCTTTAATTTCTCTGCAAATTGTATAAAATGTCTCTAAATACTGAATGATTGTCACATACCTTGTATCAGTTCTTAACCAATGTTTTTATATTATATCTTATTATAAAATTATTGTTCTTAAAATGTTTTGTAATAATTTGGAACTTTTTTCCTCTGGGCTTGTGCTGAAAATGGGCTTCTACACAGTCGGACTTTCCCAGTAATCAAATGTCAGCCAGTCAATAAATAAATAAATAAATAAATAAATAAATAAATAAATAATATCCTTATTTAACCATTCATTAAATATATTTATTAAAATTTCTTTTTGCTATTGCAGTACATCCTTATACATTAAATATCCTATACCGTCTGGCTCAGCTGCTACTCTTACATTTACTTTCTTCATTGCCTTTTCTATTTCTGTTACTGTATTTGTTTTTCCATTTTTTATTCATTTTCACTGTAAAATGATGCAGCGGTAGCATTGTTGCCTCACAGCAAGAGGTTCTCCTGTTCAATTCTCGGCTGGAGTGCCTTCTCTGTGGAGTCTGCATGTCCTCCCCGCGGTCGAGTGGCATTCGAAAGACATGCGTGAATGGGCATGTCTTCGCTGAAGGTTGGGCATCGGGCTGGCAACTCGGCACCATAAAAATCTACTACCAATCATTAGCGGACCGGAGTTCCACTGTGGAGACCCCTAACCGGGAAAAGCTGAAAAGACAAACATTAATTTTCTAGGTAAACTGCCTTACCATATACTGCTTTTTCCTTTATATTTCTTTCTTTTTTACCATCTCTTTCACATACCTCACCATGATATCCATTATATTTGTATGTTCTCTCGTAAATTTTCCGCGTTTATATCATGTTATCGAAAGATGAAAATAGCGAACACTATTTCATCGAACCTAAAATATCTAAACCACATAATATCGAACATTCAGAGCAGTGAATTTTTTCCCAAGGAAAAAATTTGCTATTCCGAAACACATACACAACACAAGCACACCTAAAAAACATCAATACACACATACACTTATAATCCTACAACTAACCCTACACTAAACTATACATACACTATTATCTATCCACTTACCTTAACCCAAACCCTAACCCTAAGGTCTGTCACTATCGCACACTCACCTAATGCGTGTCCTAACCCTAACTCACTTAACCTGCCCCTAAACCTAATTCACCTAACTCGCGCCCTAACCCTAACTCACCTAACCCGTGCCCTAACCCTAACTCACCTAACCCGCGATGTAATCCTAACAACCACACAATCGCACACTTACCTGAACCTGACCCGTAAATCTACACTACAGCGCTGAAAATAGAGAAGCCACAGAACCGGCCAACCAAATATTTTCCCTAGGAAAGAATTCGGTGTTCTGCAGCTTCGCTATTTTTAGTATTCGATTAAAACGGGTCGATATTAGAACATCCGAAGTTTTAAAACTTCAATGTTCTGATATAAACCCAATTTTCCTACTTCTTTTTCTCATTTCTCTTATTATACCACCCTCTTCCTTTAATCTTCTGCTTAAATATGGTGGCACTTCTTCATTTATCCTTTGTAAAAAATTGCTTATATAATAAATCTTTAATTTTCTCTTGATTCTTCTGATAAATCTCTTCTTGTCTTCTAAAATATTCCCCGTCTTTCCTATCAAGACTATATGAAACAGCTTTTTGCATTTAGGTTCATAGGTGTGTACTATGCCAATGGCCCTGGAGCCTTTACAAGCCTAGCCCGTAGAAGTGCCCTGGTATGATGCCACCGTTAGTTCCCGGTGCCTCTATTAAGCAGAGTCACTGGAGTGATCCCGGGAGTGAACTTTATATTTCCCATCCACTCATCAAGATTTCTCTTGAAAAGGGCCAGTGAGGTGCTCTGCTTGACATGCATGGAAAGTCTATTCCAGAGCATGGGCAGTCTCTGGGTTAGGATCCTGTCCCTCCAGCATGGTCTGTTGACTGTGGTAATGAGGTTGAGTGTGTGGTGTGGAGGGGATTGGGATTTCTTTAGGTGCAACATTTCTAACAGGGCTGGGTCAGACATGGCTTTGTAAGTCAAGCAGAGATCGCTTCTTAATAGACGATATGAGACAGAGAAAAGCTGGAGTTTTTTGAGTCTGTCCATGTAGGTCATGTGTTTAAGGCCTAGGATCTTCTTTGTGAGGTACTTTTGTGGCCTTTACAGCTGTTGCAGGTATTATGTGAGGTACATGCCAAATGGGGCATTATACTCGATGATTGGTCTAATGAGGGTAGAGTAGAGAAAGAGGATGACCTCTTTCTTCCTGGATGCAAAACCCTTGATAATGAGATGTGCCACATAGAAGGACTTTCTGACCACAGTGACAATGTGTTAGTCGAAGGAGAGGTTGCTGTCAACCTGTGTCCCCAGATCTCTTATAACACCTTTAGTGTTCAGTGGGCTACCATCAATGTGGTAATTAGTGGGAACTGAGTTTTTCCCAAAGGGAATGATGATGCATTTTTTGGCATTAAGCTTAAGGCCATGGTTTTGAGACCAGTTGTTGGTCTCAGTGAGGCCTTTCCATAGGATGTCTACATCACTTGTGGAGTTAATAATGGCTCCCAGTTTGCAATCGTCATCGAACTTGGTCAGCCAGAGTCCCTCCTTGTTGGCCTGGACTTCTGAGAAGTAGATGCCAAACAGGAGAGGACCCAGGAATGAGCCCTGTGGGACTCCACTCACGACTGGTCAGCAGTCTGACTTGGAGTCTGCTATTTTCAAACTGTGAGCCAATTTGCAACCCACCTAGTGATACAGGGATTGATACCTAGTTTGGTGAGTCTATTAATTCCTGAGTGGGGAATGGTATCAAAGGCCTTAGCCAGATCAAAGTAGGCTGTATGAACTGCCTTGCCCTCATCCACAGCTTTGGTGACTGACTCAAAGAAGTCAACCAGGTTGAGCAGGCGTGATCTACCCTTCACAAAAACAAATTGCGTGGGATCCAGAGTTTGGAGATTCCCTATATCCTTGTTAATTAGGTCCATCATGATGCGCTCCATAGCCTTACATATCAGACTCATCAGGCTAATGGTGCTATAATTCCCAGGGTCTGTAGTTGCTTCTTTTTTATGGAGAGGGATGACTGTAGCAGTGCACCATTCGGTAGGGACAAAGCCTGAGGTGAGGCTGTGATTGAACAGGGCACACAGGTGTGGTGTCAGTTCACTTTGTAGTTCATGTAGAACACAGCAAGGGATATTGTCAGTCCCATGGAAGCTGTATTCTTGGCCTTGGACAATGCATCTTTAACCTGTGCTGCAGTAATGCTGGGTGCCTGGCATTCTTCTGGTATTGTGATTGATCCTTTGGTGGGGGAGAGAGGGGTAAAGTTGGCACTGAATCTGTTGGCCAGTATTTTGGCAAGATCTGTTGGCTCAGTATAGGAGGTACCATTGTGCAGTAACTCAGAGCAAATCTGGGTATTGCCAGGGAGGTTCTTGATATAACTGTAGAAGGCTTGTGGTTGTTTTTAGTGTCTGCCACAATTATGCCTTCATAGCTAGCTTTAGAGGTTTTGATGAGGGATCTCAACTTTTTGTTGAGGCTAATAAGGGAGTTTTTCCAGTCTTGGGACTTCACCTTTTTCTGCAACAGTTTCCTTCTTCTGTTGTCGAGTTTGTTAATGGCAGGGGACCACCAGATTGGATTCCTTTTTTTGGAGAAGAGCATCTTTGTTTTGTTGGGTATGGCTAGTTCTATGCATTTATGTACGTGTTCGTACAGTGCATTGGTGTATGATTTGGTGGTCATGCACCTATTTTCCATTTGCATGGGTGCCATGAAGTTAGCCACCTCTGTTTTTAGGAGCCCAAAGTCAGCATTGGAGAAGTTTTTCATGGTGGTTAGCTTTGCTGGTGGTGTGGGTGAGATGTGTATTTCCATGGTAATTAGTTTGTAGTCGGATCTAACCAGGGAGGAATTGACTATTGGTGATGGGCAACGGTTGCCCATTTCAGTAATAAGCAGGTCAAGGATGTTGCTTCTTCTAGTGGGGGTAAGAATGAGCTGGTCCAGCGCTTTGGAATTAATGAATTCTAGGAAGCGTTGGGCAAGTTATTGGTGCATGAGTAGTTTTCCAGTTGATGGAGGGGTAGTTGAAGTCACCCACTATGAGCATGTTGGGTTGGACCCTAATAGTTTCCAGGGTGCTTAGGTATGTGTAGTGAGAGTCTCGGGACATGGTTGGAGACCTATAGCAGGCTATGACATGAATCGCTGTCTTACCCATGGTTAGTTGTAATTGAAGTATCTCCGATGTGTTATGGTGGGCTACTAATCTGGAGGTGTGCATATCTATGAATATGGAGACACCACCCCTTTTGGAGCTTCTGTATATGTTCTGGGGTCGAGAGGTGTCAAATGACTTATAGCCTGGTAGCACAGGGGTGCTTTCTGCTGCTTTAAACCAGGTCTCTGTTACAACACAAATGTCGATGTTCTCCATTTTGAGAAGTGCTTCAAGTGAGTGCATTTTGAGATTTAGACTTCTAGCACTGAGCAGCATGACCCTCAGATTGCATTTATTTATAGCTGTTATGGTAGTAATTTGGTCTTTGTAACACCACCTAAAAAAGGCACTATAGGGGTGGCAAGAGCCTTACCCAGTATCCGGAAACCTAGGGGTGACAGATGCAGGCCATCTCTGGCAAAGCATCAAGGTCTGTCATTCATGTCATCCCAAGCAGACAGATACTGGATCCCCTTAGAATGACACCAGAAACTTAGCCAGTTGTTGAAGTCAATCATTTTCTGCTTGTACTGTGGCATCATTCTGGGTGATGGTAGGATGCTGCTCAGGGCTAGGGTCATACCTGCCTGGGCCATATAATCTGAGAGCTCCTCCATGTCTCTGTTCATGTAGTCCAGGGAGATGCATCTTAGGTCATTCACACCCACATGGACAATGACAGAGTACTTGTTGTGGAGTGACCTGAGTGCGTGTGTTATGTGTTGAATCCTGGCACCTGGCAGATAGCTGACTGTTACCTCCTCCTTATTCAACCTAGTGAGTGGGACATCAGTGTGCCTCACTATCGAGTCACCTATGATTAGTGTATTGGGCAAGCTGTTTTGCCTTAGGAGCTTAGGTTGAGGGGCACACTGTGTAGGTGAGCTATGTGTCTTGTGATTTGTGCTGTGTTGTTGTGGCCAAGTGCATTTCTGATTTGGAGGTCTCTGCTGTTTGGGTAGATTTCTGTTGAGAGTCTCCATGAAGGTGGGTATGTGGTTTGTGTTTTTATGTGAGAGCTGTGATGGTCGATGATCTGGAGGGCTATGTGTTCTATGTGGTGTGGTGCTGGCGTTGACCTTCTCCTCTTGACCAGCTATTCTGGTCTTGGCTGGAGAGTGCATGTCTTCCAGTTTGGATATATAAGTGCATCTCTCACAAGTCTGAGTGTTGGGAGGTAAGAGGAGAGGATTGTCTGTGTACATGAGGTAGTTGCTACACTGCCTCAGAATGCCCAATTTCACCAGGTTAATAAGAGAAAGCCAAGGGTACTGACCTTTAGACATGCCAGGAGGGATGGTCATTATTAATAAGTACTGGAGCTGTTTCCTTATAGGAGGTTTAGTGCTGTTAGCACTTATGTGTGCTACAATAATTGCTACAAGAAGCCAGATGAAGTGCCAGGTGTATAAGCTAGTTAAATGCAAGAGAGAAAAGAACTAGCAAGATCTAAGGGAAAAATTGAAGAGCAGACTTTCTGGAACTGGTAATAGTTTGCCCAGGCTTAGTGGCACTGCACAGCAAGCAAACCCATGCAAACACGGGCTTTTAAAGCAGAAAGTTGAAAAAGACAATTAACCAACAAAAAAAGCTCAAAACTGAGCCTGTTCCAGCAGTCTTCAATCAGACAAGTTCTAACTACACTTCTGCCACTAGCATGCAGGGGAACCTTCTCCAAAAAAAGATGGCCTGGATTAGTGCTCAAGTTATACAAACAAAGCTAAATTCAGCAGGTATGAATCTAGTCTATGCTACAGCAAACAAGGTGCACCAATTTCAGAAAGAAACAGTTCAAATAAGCAGGCACAATAAGCCTTTAACCAGACATTCCCAGCTCAGAAGGGCAGAATCTATCCTCTGCTCCCACAACAGCGCAGAACACAAACCTTCTTAATGTAAAATAACTGGCCTGAAGCCCAAGTGTTTAAACCAGAACTAATACACTTTTAGAATAACAGACACTAAGCCTTCAATCAGTAACTCCCAAGTTAGAAGGATGTAAGATACCTGTCTTGCCACAGGAGTGCAGACCACAAATCTTCTTAATGTAAAACAACTGGCCTGAAACCCGAGTGCTTAAACCAAAAGACTTAGAATAGCAGTTACAATTTAATCAGACTACTAACAAGCAGTAATAAGTGCAGCAGAATAAATGCAATTGAGTACTTTTAAGAACAGGCAGCAAAAGCAAAATAAAGTAATAAAGTAGGAAGAAACACAAACATAATAAAAGCAGATGAATAAAATGCACTTTTTAATTATAACAGTAGCAAATGAGCAAACTAATTTAAACAAATTACCCAATTAACTAGTAAAAAAGCTCATAACGGAGCCCTGTTCTAGCAGTCTTCAATCAGACAAGTTTTAACTGCACACTCCTGCCACTAGGGTGCAGGGGAACCTTCTCCAAAAAAGATAACCTGGATTAGTGCTCAAGTTATACAAACAAAGCTAGATTCAGCAGGTCTGAATCTAGTTTATGCTATAGAAAGCAAGGCACACTGATTTCAGAAAGAAACAGTTCAAATAAGCAGGCACAATGCGCTTTTAACCGGAAATTCCCAGCTAAGAAGGGAAGAATCTACCCTCTGCTCCCACAACAGTGCAGCCCACAAACCTTCTTAATGTAAAATAACTGGCCTGAAGCCCAAGTGCTTAAACCAGAACTAATACCCTTTTAGAATAACAGACACTAAGCCTTCAATTAGCAACTCCCAACTTAGAAGGATGTAAGATACCTTTCCTGCCACAGGAGTGCAGACCACAAATCTTCTTAATGTAAAACAACTGGCCTGAAGCCCAAATGCTTAAACCAAAAGGCTTAAAATAGCAGTTACAATTTAATCAGGCTACTTACAAGCAGTAACAAATACAGCAGAATAAATGCAATTGAGTACTTTTAAGAACAGGCAGCAAAAGCAAAATAAAGTAATAAAGTAGAAAGAAACACAAACACAATAAAAGCAGATTAATAAAGTGCATTTTTTAATATAACAGTAGCAAATGAGCAAACTGATTTAAACAAATTACCCAATTAACCAGTAAAAAAGCTCAAAACTGAGCCCTGTTCTAGCAGTCTTTAATCAGACAAGTTCTACCTGCACACTCCTGCCACTAGGGTGCAGGGGAACCTTCTTCAAAAAAAGATGGCCTGGATTAGTGCTCAAGTTATACAAACAAAGCTATATTCAGCAGGTCTGAATCTAGTCTATGCTACAGAAAACAAGGTGTACCAATTTCAGAAAGAAACAGTTCAAATAAGCAGGCACAATAAGCTTTTTACCAGAAATTCCCAGCTCAGAAGGACAGACTCTACCTCTCCACCCACAACAATGCAGACCACAAACCTTCTTAATGTAAAATAACTGGCTTGAAGCTCAAGTGCTTAAACCAGAACTAATACACTTTTAGAATAACAGACACTAAGCCTTCAATCAGCAACTCCCAAGTTAGAAGGATGTAAGCAACCTGTCCTGCCACAAGAGTGCAGACCACAAATCTTCTTAATGTAAAACAACTAGTTTGAAGCCCAAGTGCTTAAACCAAAAGGCTTAGAATAACAGTTACAGTTTAATCAGGCTACTAACAAGCAGTAATAGAGGCAGAAGAATAAATGCAAATGAGTACTTTTAAGAACAGGCAGCAAAAGCAAAATAAAGTAATAAAGTAGGAAGAAACACAAATACAGTAAAAGCAGACAAATAAAGTGCAATTTTTTTTGGTCAAGTGGGAAGGGATGAAAAACGACAATTTAAGGTTGATAAACTAAGGGGCTGGGCCTTCCCAAATGATCTCTCTCTACTCAGTAGAATAAGCTGATGAGATGGGGCTGGGAGGAGTGTCCAAAATGAGATTTATTGTGGGAGTAGGCAACTCAAAAGCCACCAAATTTAAGAACACATCAAGGACTGGGCGTTTAGGTGGGGAACTATTAAAACTCCAACAGAACAGAAAACTTAAAGCAAAACAAATGTAATACTAGAATAAGATACAAAATAAAAGTGATCAAACCTTAAATGAAGAGCTTCAAATCAAAATTAAATGCAGAGCTGAGTAATACTCAGAGCAATGCAGACCACACAAACACTTCAGATAACTACAGATATTTTTAAATAAAAGAGCAATGCTGTCTCTCAGTTCCTCCCACTAATTAACTGATACTATTCACAGTTTGCAAAGGAATTCTTTGCAAAGGAATTCTTGGTAATTTTTTTAATTGACCCTAGCCAGGTACTCTTAAAACTCCAACAGAACAGAAAACTTAAAACAAAACAAATGTAATACTTGAATAAAACACAAAATAGAAGTGATCAAGCCTTAAATAAAGAGCTTCAAATCAAAATTAAATTCAGAGATGAATGATACTCAGAGCAATGCAGACCACACAAACACTTCAGATAACTCTTTTCTTTCTGTCTTTTACTATTTTCCCATATTAAATACATCCTTTTATATTTTTCTTTAAATGTTATCTACCATTCTGACCATTTTTTTGTAAAAATCTCTCATTGTCAAATGGTCTTTCCACAGCTGTCTTATAACTTTTCAACCATTTTCATTGCAGCCTATTTCACTAATACTCTCAATTGCTTACCATATTTTAATATGTTACTTATTTTCAGCTTTCTTAATTCATGTAGCCAAATGGTCTGGAAAAAACATTTCCACTACTTCCTCTATCACTGTCCTTATAGTTTTTGAAAATGAAAAATAATGTGTCTCTGGTTTTAATTTCCCTCTTCAATATATACTTTTATTCAAATTTTATAACTCAAATTTCCACATTGTATTATTTCTTCAATTACTTTCTTATCTGGTCTATTTTTGATTTTCCGTTTATGTCTTATATCAAAATTAAAATCACCTGTTATTATTATAGCCATATTAACTGTAACATAATCTAATATCTTTTGAAATAAATGTCCTTCTCTTTATATATCACATATCCATGTACTTCTATTAAACCATGCACTTTCCCTTTCCACCTTAAACTTGCCACCATTATTCTCCCTAATTTAACTAAAGTGTTATCCAAAATTTATATTAATTTCTTACATAATACAGCAATCCCCGAACATTTTTCATTATCCAAATTCCACATCATACCCATGTCCATAATGTTGCTGTTTGTTCTCTTTGTGAAGCCTAATATCCCCCAGTAGTATCAGCACTATCTCACACATACTATCTTGCATGTATTACGCAATTCCAACACTCCTATTCTCCTTATTACATTTTTTATACTGTTAACATTAATATACAAAGTCCTAAGGTTATTTGAGATTCTCCTCTTTAATTTACAATGAATTCTTTATTTATCAGTTTCCTTTCTTTTTCACTTTCATTCCTACATCCTGGAATTTTATTTTTCTATCTTTAACTCTTTTCCTGAGTGAAATCTACTTTTTAACAAATTTATTTTCTTCTTTATCTCTAACTTCTGTCCCACTTTCCTTCTTCCAGTCCCCTTTTTGTATATTAACCACTTCTTATTATGTTATATAATTATTTTTTCATATACCTTCTTGTACTTATGTTTTCTCATTTACATCACATTCTAGTCTTCTTTCTTTCTCACAGTCCATCCATGCATTTCCTGTTTGCTTACATTTATAAGACATTTTCACAGTTTTTAGATCATGACCAGTTTCTTCAAATGAGTAACATTATTTATATCATAATTATTTACAAAATGCCCCTCCTTCCCACACAAAAAACATGTTTTTGATTGTTCTCAATATGTAATCACAGCTCTATTACCATCAAACTTTATTATGCTTGGAATGTGTATTATTTTACCATTTTCCATTTTTAAAATCACATGATCACATTACTGTCCCCGACCCTTTTCAAAGTCTTCTGTTATCAATAACTTTAGAAATGTTCAGAAATAATCCAAATAACAATGAGTACCACAGGAAAATGTACGCTCCTAAGCAGAAAGCACAGAAATAAAATCAAAAAAATAAAGGAAACTGCTCAGGTGCAAAACCATGCAGAAAATATCTAGCAGCATACAATGAGTCTCTTCAGACCAAAGTCATATAAATCACACCAAACAGCATACGACAAGTCTCTTCAGACCAGGAATATAAGAATAATCCAATCCAATGAAGCAAAATGCTGTTAACTTCTTTAAAACCAAATCTTTTATTAGCAGATATCTGGTAAGCGCTTTTGCCAAAGTGGCTTCTTCAAACCATAAGAGTATAAAGCAGTTCAAGACACACCTTATATACATTCAAGTACACCTTCAATTACTAATTAAGCCTAATGATGACATCATAATTAAAGCATATACATTTAAAGTGAACAATCAAATAGTATTACAATACACCTATACAAGGAGTAAAGACAAAATATTTAAAACATTATTACTGCATAAAAATGGACATCACTTAAGCATCCTAAAGATATTATATAAATAATATCTTGAATTAATCCATCAATAAAACAATTTATTATAAAAATAAAAAAAGTTTAAAAAAACTATTTAAAATGAAACCTTCTGTTTTTAAGAGCTGGTCTTAAAGGGACCTTATCATTAAGACCAGGGTGAATATGTGCTTGCAGTCTGATAATCCAGTTAGTTTCATTTCTTTCGGTATAATTCCTTAGGTCCCCTCCCCTCAAACTAGGTGTATTAATATATAAAACTAAAAACTTAAAAGTATGTGAATTGTTGGTTTCTAAAACATGTTTAGACAAAGCATTGGTGTTTGACCAAAAACGGATCTGATATAAGTGCTCCCTCACCCTGTCCTTAAGCCTTCTATCGGTTTTACCGACATAGAAGGCAGGGCAAGAAGAGGATAAAGCGAGATAAACTGCATGTTCCGTATCACAACTAGCACTGACATCAAAGCTAAAAAATTGAGATGTATTGGGATGTATAAACATGTTCGATTCACATATAAATGTGCAAAAAATTACACTTATTGCATTGTTTGGTGCCTAAATGACTTCTATTTTCATGGAATGATGTAGCATTAGTATAACATAAGAGTCTATGTAAATTCTTCTTGTTTTTAAATAAAAATTGTGGGTATTCACCCACAATTTTCCTAATATTAGGGTCAACTGTTAAAACATTCCAATGCTTACACAAGATGTCTCTTATTTGGTAGAAATCATGTGTGTAGAATAATGAGATTTTTTGTATTGATACATTGACATTGGTGGCATTGCTTTCTGTAGTATAATATTCATTGCCCTGCTCTGAAAAATAAGGGCATGCCCTATCTAATCTAAAGTTCTCTATACACTGAAAACCTATAGAAATTTCATCTTCTTTGTATTTCCTTGTTAATAATCTTTTATGGAGGGTTACCAATTCCATCTCAAAACTACCTGGCATAGGGTTTAACCTAGATACTCGGATTGACTGACCTTTAATAATATTGGTAAAGACATATCTAGGATGCATACTTTCCCTGTGTAATAATGTATTTTTATAGCAAGGTTTTCTGTATACACCTGTGTTAAGTTTACCATTGCTAAGGCGTTCAATATGAACATCCAAGAAGGGGATACTACAAGTTGAGACTGTCAAAGTAAATAAAAAAAAAAACTAGTAAATGAATTGATTTCTTCAAAGAAACTATTCAACTCATCCTCACTACCATTCCAAAGAAGAAACAAATCATCCACAAAACGTCTATAAAATATGACGTTTCTTATAAGAGGGTGAAGGAAAAAACTTCTGCTTTTCCCACATAGCCATGACTAGGTTGGCGTAGCTATTGGCACAAGATGTGCCCATAGCTACGCCATCCTTTTGAAGGAACAATTCATCATTAAAAAAGAAAATATTGTTTTCTAACACTGTCTCTAATAACAGGCAGATCAAGTCTATCTTGGTGGCTACCATATCAGTGTAGTGCGACAAGTACTGCTGAATACTAACTATACCTAATTGGTTAGGAATATTAGTAAAAAGAGATTTAACATCCATTGTAACAAGCAGATAAGGGAGAGTATCAAGGAGATTTGTGGTTTCCTTATACAGGTCCAACAAAAACTGTTGGGAATCCCTAAGAATAAATGGATTTAGATCTACTACTGGTCTTAGCATTTTTACTACAAACACTGACAGGGGTTCAGTAACCCAACCTCTGCCTGCTACAATGGGTCTCATTGGTGGATGTATGGGATCTTTATGTACTTTGGGTAATCCTTGTATAGTTGGAATCAGTGGATTTTCAACCCATAGAAAATTGTACATTTCAGATGTAATTGTACCACTTCTATTCAAGTCATCTAATGCATTATGCACCCTAAGAACATGTTCTTGTACAACATGCAAGACTATAGGTATATAAAAAGTAGAATTACTCATTTCCTTCATATAACTATTATATACTTCTCTGTCTAACACTACTACTGGGCCACCTTTATTAGCTGGTCTGATTGAAATGTTTCTATCATTCTTAAGATTATTTAGTGCCTTTTTCTGTCTAAAAGTTAAATTACCCTTCTTGGAATAAACCAAGGGCTTCTTTGATGTAGAGTAGATATCCTCTTCAACCATTTTGCAAAAAGCATCCACTAATGGATGTAAACTAGGAACAAATACACTAGGTTTACGAAATTGTACAAGTCGTGTATTGCTAGCACTATTATTAAAAAGCAATTTTAATTGCAAATTATGAGCAAACAATTTAATATCTAAAATGGTGTCTATCATGTTACTATTGGTAGTAGGTATGAACGAAAGTCCTTTGTTTAGGACTTCAAACTCATACCTGTCTAAAGGTCTATGTGAAAGATTCAATACTAAGTTATTGTCACTTTCTCCCACATTTTCTTCAAAGTGGGTTCTTTCAACTCTCCTCCCAGGGCTTTCCTTTTTTGCCTTCCCCTCCTCATAGAGCAACTTCTTCCTCTGTTGTGTATATTTGAAATTGGGAAAGGAGTAGGGTGTTCTACAATCCTGGGAGTATTAGAGTGTGGAAAAGTTTTTCTGTGAACTACTGGTTCATTATTTGGTGATGTATAAACAACAGGTAATTCAGAAATATACCTGCTTTGTTGAACAGGATCAACATTATTAACTTCACCATCACAATTCTCTGAATTAATACTATTAGTAGCTTTAATAGCTGTATTAGATTCTAAGTTCAGATTTTCTTCTACTACAAAATTCACAGTACTATTAGTATCAACATTTAATTCCACATTCCTATTATTAACAACATCATGGACTTTAAAAGCATTTATACTATCTAAAGAGTTTTTACTACTATTAATAGAATAATACTACTTTAATACTACTATTATAAAAAAAAAAAAAAAATTAAATTCTAGTATCTTATTTTATCTTTTTAAATCATCTGTTTAAATTGCTTTGTTTCTCATGTAACATTTTCATGCCTTTTTGTGAACTTGTACAACATATGGAGCTTTTCTCCCCGGGCCTCTACTGAAAATGGACATATATCCAGTTGGACTAGCCCGGTCAACAAATGTAAAATAAATAAATAAATAAAATTAATAGTGGTAACACTTGTAGCATTTGAACCCAATGCATATGACAAACTGTTATTGTTGGTATTATTATTCTGCCTGTTAGTATTACCATACCTAGGCCAAGTAAAGACTTGGCCATGTGAAAAATCGTATACATCTCTTTGGAGCTTATGTTTCTTCTGTTCTAATAATCGCTTTTCAAACAGAGAAACACTATCTACCAATCGATCAAATAACGGCTCAACAACAGTATCATTAAAGTTTTGATATAAGTCAATCTGTTGCTTTTTAATGAGTTCTTGTAGTCTACTTTCTTCTGGTGCAAAAAACTCATTGAGAAGAGTCATGTAACTAATGCTCACCTCATTGTTAAGCTGTTGCCATCGATACAACAACTCAGGGTAAGTGTTTCCTGTTGTCAGCATCTTTAAGATTCTGAGCCTTCTGGGAATTATCCTTTTTTTAATGCATGCTTCAAAATGAAAGCGTTGCATCTGGAGTCTTTTCAGTTTTAATGAATTAGTCTCCAGGTTGAAAACGCAGCATTTAAAGCTTCAAAGTCAACGTTACTAGAAGGCTCCTCACTGCTAGTGGCCATGGCTTCAAAGTAGAATAACGGACTGACGTCACCGATGACACAGTCCAAAAATCGGCTGCGAGGCATTTTATCTGTTGCAGCCCTATTAGGATTATAGGGTAACTCAACAAGGTTATTAGTAAGGTCTGTCATGGTTATCCTGTGGTATCTCCAAAGAAAAAATACAGAAATAATCCAAATAACAATGAGTACCACGGGAAAACGTCCGCTCCTGAGCAGAAAGCACAGAAATAAAATCATAAAAAATAAAGGAAACTGCTCAGGTGCAAAACCATGCAGAAAATAGCAAGCAGCATACAATGAGTCTCTTCAGACCAAAGTCATATAAATCACACCAAACAGCATACGACAAGTCTCTTCAGACCAGGAATATAAGAATAATCTAATCCAATGAAGAAAAATGCTGTTAACTTCTTTAAAACCAAATCTTTTATTAGCAGATATCTGGTAAGCGCTTTCGCCAAAGTGGCTTCTTCAAACCATAAGAGTATAAAGCAGTTCAAGACACACCTTATATACATTCAAGTACACCTTCAATTACTAATTAAGCCTAATGATGACATCATAATTAAAGCATATACATTTAAAGTGAACAGTCAAAAAGTATTACAATACACCTATACAAGGAGGAAAGACAAAATATTTAAAACATTATTACTGCATAAAAATGGACATCACTCAAAAATGGACCGAAGGCTGAAAAACCCTGTGCTGGATGCTGTCTTTTGACATTCTGAGCAAATTGACCACTAAATCTCACTAAAACCCTGGCTCTTATCTTATCTAGTCTTAAATGGTCACTTAAAATGTGGCTATTTGCTAACTTGATTATAGGTGTTCCTAAAGGTATTTGGAACTCACAAATAACTCAGTATATGTTTCTTGTCTTTTATAACCCTGTAGACCAGGGCACTTCTTAGTTCAATGCATTTCTTAGTTCATTGTATAGGTATGAAGTGAGCATGTTATGTTACCTTGTTTCCTATTTATATTTGATTTTGTAGCTGTAGCTCTACTTAGTGCAGTGTCTTCCAACTGGGACTTATTGAAATGAAATGGCTTACCTGGAAATCCTCATGTTCAGCATTACTTTCAGTATTATTTTAATATAATGTGGAAGCCATTGCCTCCACTTCAATAAATACAGCTATAAGATTTTCTCTTTCATCTAGTTTGTTCTCTAAAAAGGTAACTCATGAAAATAATTTTCTTCCACCAGAAGTACTAGTAGTTTTTCTTTCTCTTGTTGGTGTTATCTGTATCTTTAACTTTATAGCCCTGCTTATTTTTCTGACAAGATTTCTGCTTTGGTGTAGTAGAATGAAGTTTAAGACTCTGTTTAGGTTTTCCTCTTTGTTTTCCTTCAGTATGATATTTGCCTGTCTCTTGTTTCATGTCTATGCCTACTTCTGTTACTGTATTCAAACGTATGGATCCTTCCATATTGGTTTCCATAGTGAGCTTTTTTATTATTTTAATAACTGTTGTCTTTTTGGTAAGACTCACCTCCTTTGTAAATCTTTGCACTGGCAGTGGGGCATTACTTTATGCTTACAAACATAATGTGAACTAACCACTGTAATCAAAAACACTTTCATCTCTTTCCCAACCACCACAGTATTGCATTTAACAACTTTGTTAACATCGCAGTAGCAGAAAGCAAAGTCTGTCATTCTTGTAGGTGAAAGATCAGCAATGTCTCATTCCATAGGCATAATTTCTGGCATACATTAATAATTTTATAGAAATTATGGGCCAGATTCAAAAAAGCCTACACTAAGTGTACACTAAGTGTACATAATATATATGCAATAATATTCATATCACATTTTTTTTGCTTTCTAGTCACTCAGCAATATTACACTAAGTGTACATATAGTCTACATTTTGTGGTGACCATTATGAATACCTGTCAGTATTTAAAGCTGCAAGAATATTAGTAGGAAAACTAAAATTAGGAGGAACAAGGTGTGTGTTTTGTCTGTGTTGTCTGTTCACTCAGAACAGTATACACTTAGTGTAGGCTTTATTGAATCTGGCCCTATATTGCTCAGACAAAAAACATAATTAGGTTAAGTCCAATACACTTGCAAGTATGACTTAGGATTTGCAATTTCTGCAAACAACAGATTTTTTAACTAAAACAACTAGCTGTTCAAAGAATTTGGAGTCACTCTGGAATATTAATTTTTGTAATGCACTAGGGAGATCTCATTTAAATTTATCTACAGCCAAACCCTCTAGAATTTTACTTACATTACTTATACAAAGTTCTAGACATATTTTCAAATATGCACTAAACCAGCTACTGTTGACCTTCTCAGTCTGTCCAAACATAATATACAGTTGTGAAATCTAAGGAGTTGTGCCTCATGGGAAGTTCCAGACCTATCTTGTTTCAGTTTCTGGTAGTTGTAAGCATCAGCATCATCAAAGTCCATCTAAGCTTTCAGTGAATCCCAAATGGATGTACCAGTAAGATATGAGGATTGTATTCTAGCCCAGTCATCTTGGGAACAGTTTTTTTTAACCTGCATGTCTCTCACAGGTTACTAAATAAGCCTCCATGTCATACTGTGTTCCAAGTTTCATCAGGGGTGCAGTGGGCTTTAGGACAAACAGTGAGGTGGATGGAAAGCTCACTATCCTGGATATATGCTGTGGATGACCAGTCAATCAGGTGTTGGTCGGTGGCTGTACATCAAGCTCACTAAAGCCTTGCTACAGTTAATTAAGGTTTTATTGATCTATCATCCTGTACAGAACTTAGCAGCTACAGTTAAGGGCACATTTTGAGGCTTCATGGAAAAGGTTCACAAACAGAAAAATCAGCTATTTCTTCGGGGTAGTCATTCACACTGCTCTGGGATCCTTTTTTCAAATAAAATCTCCAAAATGATATAAGGGATTTTAACACTTCCTGAAACTAAACATTTTTGGTATCATTAAGATCCCTTCAGCCAGAGAAAATCCATGTATGGGAAAAGTGTTATAACAGCTTCATATTTTGTTACTTCAACATGAGGAAAGGTTCTCAAACAGATTATCATATAAATTTTAAGCAAGCAAATTTTAGGTCAATAAGTATTACCTTAAGAAATAAGATATAGATGTTCACTCAGGAAAGTCACATTCCTTACTGTGGTGGGAAAAAAATAATACAGACAGAGCCATTTCAGGTAGCTTAAAAGTTCACATTTCATATGAAAACTGTTTTTTTTCTGCTCATATACTCCACCACAGAAAGGTGTGCTAATAAAAAGGCAATCCTTAATGCTGGCTGCTGTTTTAGTAAAGGTTAATTTACAATGGAAACAAAAATGTTTACAATAAATGGGAGGAATCACAGAAAACTAACATCACTCTATTATAACAGAATCTTACCACAACTTTTGTTCCATGTATTTTCCTTTTAACTGAGTATATTGGCCTTTACCTTAAACTTATTCAGAATAAAAACAGTACATACAGGTACCAGTCATAAAAATTCAGTCTTTTCACTTTAGAAATGGGACAGCTATTTCATTTAAAGAACAGCAGCTCTTAAACAGTACCTGCCTCAGAAATACTTTATTTCAGGAATGCACTCTAAACTACACCTGTAAACTTTCCTGAGACTCTTCTCCATAATCGTCTACACACTCATTGGTTTAGAATCTCTTCCTCAAAGGGCCGTGACCCTACAACTGCTGTCTATTAATTGTTGGGGAGATGGTTTCCCTACTTCTTGCTGAGTAACTCAGATGCACCAGTCATTTTCACAAAAGCTGTTACTATCCTATGACATCTGTGTATTTATATATTTGTAACTATCTACATATATATATATATATATATATATATATATATATACACACACACACACACACACACATATATGTATGTATATATATATATATATATATATATATATATATATATATATATATATATATATATACATATATGTATATATATATATATATATATATATATATTGTGTGTGTGTGTGTCTCTACTACATGATCGAACTTTCAAATGTTTGACTTTCATATGGCGAGACCATATGATCGAACATTTAAAAGTTCGAACAGGTTAAAAAAAAACATTGTGGAAAAGGGAAATCTTCCCTTTCCGTACTGTATGGAGATCTCCATTCAGACCATTTGAACTTTTAAAAGTGCAATCATATGGTCTCGCCATATGAAGGTCAAGCTTTTAAAAGTTTGATCATCTGAAGGGGACCTATATATATATATATATATATATATATATATATATATATATATATATATATATATATATATATATATATATATATATATATATATATATATATATATATATATATATATATATATATATATATATATATATATATATATATATATATATAGATATATAAATATATATATATTTACATATATATGTGTATATATATATATATATATATATATATATATATATATATATATACATATAAATATATATATATGTATATATATATATATATATATATATATATATATATATATATATATTTACATATATACATATATATGTGTGTGTGTGTGTGTGCACGCGCGTGTGCACAAACATATATATATATATCTGTATCCCACCTTTCATTAGGCATCCTATCTTTCATTGGTTAACAGACAATGTTGCTTTGCTAAGGATGGCTGCAACTGTCTCCCTTCTTTAGGCAATGTCAAAATGACAAAACAACCAACATAGCTAATAAAGCCCTCAAAGCAATCTTAAAGTGTTACTGCTCAATATTAGGAGCCTAATCAAGAAAGTCCACTCCCTACAACTCACTTTTCTCTGGAGAATGTAGACATCTGTGCTGTTACCAAGACATGGTTTAAAGCCACAGAAAGTACTCCAGCAGTTTAAAGCTACAGTGCCTTCCACACATTTAGACCAACAACAGCATAGACAGAGGGTTAAAGGAAAATGTGACTGTGTTAGCAACAGATACAACTCCAGATTGGTTAAGCACGATGATGTCCAGGAGTTTATCCATGTCCAAGTCTCCATAGACAAGGTTCCATATCATACCATATCCTGGCCAGCTGCAGGTCACCCTCTAAGACCCGCATAACTTACAGCTGTTACCTAGACCTACTAGAGGCACTCGTTATCCAAACAAATACCCTATTCATGGGAGACTTTAACCACCCCTCTATAGACAGGGAATCATGCACTGCCCCTAACTCACAAGTGCAATGTTTTCTGGACTTTATCAACACAAACACCCTGGGCCAGCTAGTATGCACTCCAACCAGAGGATCAAACATATTGAACCTTGTACTTAATAACATGGGAGAGTGTTGCACCCATCATCCCCCTCACTCCCCAATGTCACATCTCTATTGGTGAGGTTGGACCACAAAACTCTCTCCCTTAAAATAAAAATCAACACATAAAACCAAACTAAACCCATAACAGTTAGGAATTATTCTAAAGCAAACTGCATCCTATTAAGTGACAGTTTGTCAAAACTCATGGTTCCCCTAAACCCCCCAAAACACTCTACAAACATGTAAATAGCTACATCGAGGCTGCCTCATGTACTAGAAGTAAGCCCACATCTAATACCAAGCACAAACCTCACTGGCAGAATCCTTACCATAACAGGGTATATAACAAAAGAAAACAAGTCATGATCAAAATCAGAAAGAGCAGCTCTCACAGAGACAAGAATTCTCTGATTCAATTAAACAAGAAACAATGAGGGCTAATAAAGTCCAACAAGGCCAATTACAAGGTCAGGATAGCTTCCCTGGCTAAGGACAGTCACAAGACTTTCTTCAGATATGTCAAGAACCTTAAAGGCAACACTCAGCAGTGTGCAGAAGTGGTGGAAAATGGCACATCCTTAACTGACCTGGGTGACATAGCAAATCTACTGGCTGATAACTTTAACTATAAATTCACCCCCACTTCCTCCCCACCACCCCTTGTGAAATCTCTTCTAGCATATCCCTCCACCTATTAACAGGAAACAGGTCTTGGTGGAGCTTGCTAAGGCCAAAAACACTGCTTCAATGGGCACTGACAGTATCCCCATTTGGCTCCTAAATAGCTAAAAGCATAACCTAGCAGGACTACTTGAGGCACTCTTCAACTATAATCTCAAAACATATTATGTGCCAGGTGAATGGAGGACCACAGGGGTCATCCCTCTTTATAAGGGTGGACAATCAACTGACACAGGGAACTACAGACCCATCAGTCTGACAAATCTAATATGTAAAGCCGAGGAACAAATTGTCATGGAAATGATGAGCAAGGACATTGGCAATCTACAGACACTGGATCCATCCCAGTCTGGCTTTGTTATGGGAAGGCCTTGCTTACTCAGCTTGGTAGACTTCTTTGAGTGGGTAACCAAGGCTATAGATGAGAGAAAAATTGTGCATACTGGCTACCTTGACCTGGCCATGGCATTTGACACAATACTTCACTCAGGTATTGTTGCAAATTTTTCAGAACTTAGCATAAATCCCTACATAACTCACTGGATTGCTGTCTGGCTCATAGATAGGACTCAAGAAGTCACGATTTGTGTGACCACCTCCAGTAGGTGACTGGTCACCACCAGAGTACCTAAGGACTTTGTGTTGGGTCCGTTCCTGTTTGGCATGTTCTTCTCGGAAGTCAAAGCTAATGCGAAAGGCCTCTGGCTCACTAAGTTCACAGATGATTGCAAATTGGGAGCTATCATAGATTCCCCCAAGACACCAACATCCTATAAGTGGGTCTAACAAAAATAAATGACTGTCAAAGCCATGGTTTGAAACTCAACATGAATAAATGCATTATAGTGTCGTTGAGGATATTAGCCACAAAAGTTAATTACTCCATTGATAAAACATTCCTAAGAGTTGACCTGATAGTAAGGGATCTGGTAACATATGTAGAAAGAAAGTTGGCCTCCTACCAGTATGTAACCAAGATAGTAAGAAAATCATTCTATGTCACCCAACTCATAAAAAGGGTACGGCGTCTAGATCCTAGGCAGTTAATAGTGCCACTCTAATCAACCCTTATCAGACCCATCATTGAGTACAATGCCCCCTTTAGCATGTACCTAACCAGGTACTTGCAACAGTTAGACCACCTTCCAAGGTTCCTCGCCAGGAGAATCCAGGGTATGAATACCCTGTTCTACACAGATTACCTTAAGGCCCTGCCTCTGTACTCAGTTTCCTACAGGTTACTGTAAGGTGATTTATGCCTGGCATACAAGGCATTTGCAAACAGCTCGAATGGATCTCCTGCACATCTGCAAAACCAACAGTACCTGCAACACTAGATCCAAGGATCTAAACTTTGCCTGTGACATAAACAGAACATGCTAGAAAGACCGATATTTGTGTCAAAGGATCTGTGCTTTATGGAATAAGCTCCACATCTATGTGAAGCAGTCTTTATCCCTGACTCTATATAAACAAAACTTAATCATTGGGTGGGAAATTGCAAATTCACCCCTGGTCTGGTCCTCATGTTTCTGATGGACAGAGGTTAACAGTAAGTAAGTAAATTAATGCACAATTAACATACCCAGTTGCATAACACTTAGCTACCTCCATACTAACATACCACACCATGTAGCTGTCAAAGGTACTTTCGGGCAAAACTGAGTTCTATTGCATGGCTAGTCTTGTAAAGACCCTAGTGGCCAATAGCCTAGTATAAGCCTATGAATCTATGAACCTACTCACAATTCTTTTCATAGAAAAGTGAAAAAGTCAGTATAGCTGATAAAAAATTGGCTGTTCAAAAATTACTGGCTTTTTTTTGTGAGCTCATGGAACAGCTGGGATCAGGAAATTTGCCATTTCCCCACAGTAGTGTGATCGCGGACTTGGTAAATATAATTAGCAGAAGGTGTGGAGGTGCAGGGGGGCTGGTCTTTGCAAAAACTGTATTTTGTTTTGTTATGTGTTTTTTTTTTCTCCAATATTTAAATTTGATTATATCATGTTCCATATGACATTTTGTGGAAATGTTATAATTTCATATATATTATTTATCTTTCAGTCTCTCTGTTTCTCTCATATATATAGAGAGAGAGAAAGACAGCACTATGTATTATTCTATGTGATATATGCCTCTCTGTCTCTCTCTCTCTGTATAAATGCATATATATATGTATGTATATGTATATATATATATATATATATATATATATATATATATATATATATATATATACACACATGTATGTGTGTTACTATGTATATTCACATCCAATGATAATATTTATTCATATCCAACTAAGTCACTGGCACAAAAAAAATCTAAGCAAATCTCCTCTAATAGGCGCTGTGGCAGAAAAACAAAAAATAGACCATGGTTTTGAAATACGGGTGGGGGGGGCTTTATCAGTGCATAAGTGTAACATTTGTAGTTTCAGCCATTTTAAATAATGGTAAGACAGTGATACATCAGCTGTTCAGCTACATTAAAGAGAGATTCAAAAATGTTTATGTAATAGAGTCATAATTCAAGAAACACACTGGCCTCACACCATACAAATCAATTTGATGTATATAAAACAGTAAATATGAATATGAAAGAAAATTATATATAAAATTCTCCATAGAGATCAAAATGTATGGCAACATACCTATTAATAACTAATCACCTCTAATGAGCAAATATCACACAGGTAAATAACCGATATGAGATTATTATTAAACCAACCTCATTCTTAAAAAGAATATTTACCAAAAAGTGGTCATTAAATATTATGCATAATGTATTTAAATTAGGTGCTAATTAAATCTTCTTTGTAAAATAATAAAAAAATAGAAATTCAATATGTAATTTATTACTGAAGTGTACAAGATATATATCAAGTCTTAGGATAGATAATGACCTATGGTGGATACATGACATAGTTACAGATATCTGAAATATGAAAACATTAAAAAATGAATGTATGGATAACATCCTATAACACAGAAAGAAAAAGGAAGACACATTCATTCTCCATTTGCAAATATCAATACTGCTAAATATTAATATCTATATAGTAAAATTAATTCAATTAACTATTTTAAATGTAAAATGTATCTACAACTCTCTCTATGTATGTGTGTGTGTGTGTGTGTGTGTGTGTGTGTGTGTGTGTGTGTGTGTGTGTGTGTGTGTGTGTGTGTGTGTACACACACACTTATATCTGTATGATTATAACATGAATGGTCAGGATGTTAAATGACAGACACACAAAACATCAAGCAAAACATATCAACCATTCATAATTCTGACAGCAAAAAATTATTGACACCTATTACATTGAAAAAGGAAATTATTTATCCCATTACCTCACCCTTAATATAACCCTAATCCACATACTCTAAATCTATAACCTTACCTAATCTCTATTCTAACCCTAACCCCATATACATACTCATAACATGCCAACACAATTATCTGCATGCACGCGCGCACACACACACACACACACACACACACACACACACACACACACACACACACACACACACACACACACACACACACACACTCCAAGCCCTGCCAAAAGTTGCTCAATCACTTGCTCACACAAACTCCCATTTGCATAAACACCCACATACACTTATGTACACACACACACACACACACACACACACACACACACACACGCATACATATACATATATATATATATATATATATATATATATATATATATATAAAAAATAAAAATTTACAGTATATAACCATTGTAAATAAATAAATGCTTTAGGTGTCTGACTAACCCTTAAACTCATCACTTGATTTAGGTAAATTATCTCCACATACAATTTAATTTTAAGTATGGGAGAATAGTGCATGTTTCATTTATTCCGGGGAACTTATTAGCATTTAATCGAAGTTGCCATAACAACTCAAGTTGTTCTAAAAGTAGTGACGCTGGTCCTTCATGTACATTTTCACTAATCTGGTCTATAACCTTAAACTTGAATTTATGGTTAGGTGAATTTTCTATGTGCCTACTAGTGTGTTCTCTGTTTTCCCCCTCCTAATAGTGTACAGGTGTTCGTAGAGTCTTTCTTTTAACTTTCTATCTGTTTTCCCTATATAGAAAACAGGACAGTGAACGCACTGAGCTAGGTATACCACTATTTTAGTGTTACAGTTGTACCTACCTGTGATGGAATACTTGTGGTTACCTATAGAAAAATGTTGTCCAGTTGCAATGGATGAACAAAGTGTTAAATACTAGCACATATAAACAAGTCAGTAAGAATTAATTATACACTGCCTACCACAGGATAAACACTTACTTAAATTACTTGTTTTTGGAAGCACACATAGATATGAGTACTTTAAACTATTTAATAGTGGTATACCCTAAGATACCTAAAATGTTTGGTGTGCCAAAAATACATAAGGACATACAAGACCCCCCCCCCCCCATGCGAGCTTTGGTAGATGCACGTCAGTCTACAACTTATGCTAGTGCAAAACTTGTTGACTCCATCCTTAAAAAATATGTGAAACAAGAACCACAAATTAGCCATGATTCTTGGTCCTTTCTAGTAGAGATTAATAAAATCAAGTTCACTGAAGAGAACAACTTCCTAACAGTAGACATTTGTGATCTTTACAGTTCAATCCCACATGAGGAGGGGATAGAATTTGTTCTGGCTAGGACGCGTAAATTTGCAGCACCAGATAATGAACTTAGAATAGTTGAAGAACTGTTGGGTATTATTTTATCCAACAACTACATTGTGTTTAATGACACGATTTATTTACAGCTGGTAGGGGTAGCAATGGGCTCACCATGTGGTGCGAGTTTTGCCAACATGGTGATGGTCCATTGGGAACACATTTATTCAACAACCCCAATATACTGAACTTGATAGAACATTATACACGCTTCTTGGATGATATTTTTATAGTGCTAAGAGGTGATGAAGCTTCAGCTACTATAATCTTACAAGCAATGAATAACAGTACCAATTTTTTTAAATTTACATCAAATTTCAGTAAGGAAACTATAGCATACTTAGACATACTGTTGAAAAAAGATGTTGCACTAAATGTGTATACAGCATCTGTATATCGAAAATCAACTTACTGTAATGCATTTTTGCATAACAAAAGTGCAAGCCCATTGAGTACAAAAAAATCAGTTGTAAAAGGGTAGCTGGTAAGAGCAGCCAGAATGGTGACAACAAATGAAGATTTTTGCACTGAATGCCAGAACTTAACTGAAATATTCTTGCAAAGAGGTTACCCCACATGTTTTGTTAATGAAGTGGTAATAGCAGTGTCACATAAACGTCAGACAGGTTTTTATAAACCAATACTTTGTCTATGTGGAACTAGCACCACAAATACAGAAAAGGATGTAATCATGGAGGAGAGGGTAGTAACATCTACCACCCATACAAAAATATTTTCAAGGGAAGGTGGTCAATACAATAGTAGTTTCACTGTAACTTTTAGTACTGACACGGTTGAAATCAAGAAAATTATCAACAAAAATTGGAACCTGTTAAAAATGAGATTGAATTAGTTAACAAGCTAGGCCACAGACCTATTGTCACTTACAGGAAAGGTAAAAACTTGAAAAATGTAATAGAAACCCCTATAGTGAAGGTTGCAAGGACCCTGGGGATGTTCAAATGTGAAAGTTGTAACTACTGTGGATCCATTGCAACTGGACATTTTTTCTATAGGTAACCACAAGTATTCCATCACAGGCAGGTACAACTGTAACATTAAAATGGTGGTATATCTAGCTCAGTGCATGCTCTATCCTGTTTTCTATATAGGATAAACAGATAGAAAGTTAAAAGAAAGAATCTACGAACACCTGTACGCTATTAGGAGGGGAAAAACAGAGAACGCACTAGCTAGGCACATAGAAAATTCACCTAACCATAAATTCAAGTTTAAGGTTATAGACCAGATTAGTGAAAATGTACATGAAGGACCAGCGTCACTACATTTAGAATAACTTGAGTTGTTATGGCAACTTCGATTAAATGCTAATCAGTTCCCAGGAATAAATGAAACATGCACTATTCTTCCATACTTAAAATTAAAAAGTATGTGGAGATAATTTACCTAAATCAAGTGATGAGTTTAAGGGTGAGTCCCACACCTAAAGCATTTATTTATTTACAATGGTTATATATTAACCATGGTTTTATTATAACATGCTTTATATTTTTTATTTTTAATACACCAGGTATAAGGGGGAGAATGTATTATATTGTTCTTTAGTCAGGGCTTTTAACTCTGTATTTTTAACTATGGTAGAAGTTTTATCAAGTGATGTGTTAACTGAACATCGTTAAGAGGTTTAATTGAGACATTGGTCACATGACTGGATTGTTGAAACATACATTTAAGAGTGTCTATGAAGTTGATTCTTTTATCTGAAGAAGTCCAGCCACTGTGCTGGACAAAAAGCGCTTAATAAACAGAGTTTGTGGTGTTCTTACATTGGTTGCTTTTTTATGTTTATTCAGTTTGTGAAGTATTTTTTTGTTTCCAAGTTGTTATAATCACCAGGAACACAGGGAGAGGACGGGGCAGACCCTGAGGCAGACCCAACAGCAGGAACATATATTAAATTCAACCAACCATCCTAGTTCCATCTTCAATCTCTCCAGCACCACCTTTAGTGAAAACCACACCAATGTGCTTAGCAAAGGCTTCGCTTATATCCTAAGCCAAAGAGCGGACATCTCCTCAGTCCTACTCGACCTGAGGCTTTTCTTGGAAAACTTAATCTAGCAGCAATATACAGCAATGAAACTATCAATTCCGACTCCAACCTAGATGACACAGAATGTATCCGAGCTCCAAAGAAAGAAAGTCTGTACAATCCTGCTCTACCAAACACACTATTTACTTACTTTAAAGTATGCGAACGGACCTAAGAGAATTAATATCTCAAAAAAACATAGCTGAGTGATTCAATTTAAACCACCAAGAACGCAAAGCCTTAAAAGAACTTAAAAATAACCAATCTATATGCATAATGAAAGGCAATAAAGGCACCGGAGTAGTAATCATGGACATGACTGACTATGTTTCTAAAACAGAATGCCCCCAATGAATAATGATTTTTACAAAACCATTACTCTCAAAGAAATATACAAAAAATTTGCAGCTATTGATAATCTGTTATTGAAACTGCATTTATGTGATCAAATTTCTGAAGATGTATTTGATTTTCTTTCTGTTGAGCTTGCTACCTTAGGTAAACTATTTGGCAACCCTGTCAGATGCTCAAAAATACCACCAGTCCTCCTTTCAGACACATTGTTTCTAACAGAAACACTAAAACTGTGAACATCTTGGAATACATTGACAGTATCCTTAACCTTATTGTTCAAACTACCAAGTTCTACCTCAGGGGCTCTTGCCTATTTTTTAAACAAACTACACCAGTACACAGTCTCCGAAGCCAACCAACTTTTGGTCACACTTGATGAAGATGCCCTCTACATGAGCATCCCCCATCAAGAAGGCGTGGAACTGACTAAGACATTCCTAAGCAAATACATCAAGCTCCCCCCTGCTAACACTGAGGCCACCCTCAAACTTATTGCCAGCATCCTCAAAAATAATTTCTTTCCCTTCAATGATAAAATCGACCACCAACAAAGAGGCATAGCCATGGGGTACAAAATGGCCCCAGCATACGCGAACCTTGTTCTTAGTGCCTGGGAAGCAGAAACTCTTTCCCAGCTTCATGTTTTCAAAAAAGCCAACCTATACCGTCAATATATCGATGATATTTTTTTGTGTGGCAGGGCATCCCAGAGGAACTTGATTTCGTCATAGAGGACATTTCCAACAGCATTCAGTTCCCCAGACTTATTGTATCTAGTGTAGGTACACGTGCACAGTTTCAGGACATCAAAATCACCCTAGACAAAATTAACCTCTCCTTTCAATCCAATATCTTCCACAAAAAGATGTTCAGAAACAACTTTTTGGAATTCACAAGCCTGCACCCCAGGTTCCTGAAATCCAGCGTCATGAAAGGACAAGTCATATGACTGTCCCACATCATAAGTGATGATGACACCTTTCTCCATGAATGTAAATTTTTAAAAAAACTTTTTCTTGAAAGAAAATACCCCAATGACCTCATCAATATTCTTCTAGATGAGGTATCCCTGCTGTGCAGTTCCAAATTCCCCCCTATACTCAAATCTGGCTTCCAAGTAAATCACAAAAGCACAAGTTGCAAACAATTTCAATTTGAGCTTCCCTCTTCCCATCAGTCTAGATATGGTTCCCATCTGCAACGTCCTCTCTAGGAACTGGTGCATCATTCAAAATGACAGAGACCTTCACCCCAAAATCAGAGACAAACCTATATTCTGTTACAAAAAAACGCACACCATCAGAGACACAGTCGAAAACCCGAATGAATCCGTCTTCAACCTCACTCACATTGACACCAATTCCCCTTAAGGGATGTTTGCTTGTAATAACTGTGTTTCTTGCAAAAGTAATCTCATTTGTAATGAATATCTGTTCAAACATGCCAATTGCAAAATCAAGTTTAATCAACACCATGACTGTAATTGAAACAATGTTGTATATGCCTGGTCTGCCTTAAATGTGACTGCTTCGACATCGGCAAAACTATCAGAAAACTTTCCGATAGAATTAAAGAGCACACCACCGCACTACACCACAAAGATCTAAAGAATGCTCTAGCTCATCACAACTGCAATTGCTCTACAAAATTCAAATTCTTCGTCATTACAAAAAATCCAGGAATTCGCAGGAGATGTCAACAACTTACTTGAGACTCGTGAACTCAGATGGCAACTTTTACTAAATGCAGATGCCCCTCCAGGCATTAATATCAAATGCACACTCAAAAGGTGCAAATAAACCTATGGAATAAAACAAGCAATATACTGTTAATAAATAAAAAAGTAATAAAATACATTTTTCTGCTTACAATGTAGAAAAACTGCACTTAAGAAAACAAGTTCTGCTTGCACCAGTTGCTATTCAGTAAGCAAATTATATGAAAGGTACCATAACCTGACTGGCTCATACTTTTAAGCCTCCGCACTATTTATAACCACTCTTTAAATATGTACCTATTATTACCAATCCAGTTGAATAAAATGTAACAAATCATGCACCATTTGATATTATATAACCAATCATGTCGGGGAAAAAAAGTTTTTCTTGTCCTCAAAAAAAAAACTATTTATTCTAATTACCCTAATACAGCACTGTTATTAAACTGTTTTTCTGATGAAGTTCTACTAAAATAAAGGAACAAAAGCGCTCAATTTCCACACATCTTGCTTCTGTTTTACATCTACCATAGCCTTGGAAGTTTTGTATTATTTAGTTTCTTCAGTCTTCTCTTATTAATTATTTTTTAGTAACCAGTTATTATTATTATTATTATTATGCTCTAATAAGAATGAATTCATTTATAGTGTTAGATCTTTGTCTTATTTTGTGAGGTAGTATGTAAGAAGTTTGTACAAGCAGTCTGTAGATCACTTCTTTTTTACACTACAGTAAATGGGAACACATCTATTTTTGAGTTTATTTGTTTTTGTTTTATTTAGCATTTCGTAGATGAATGGCATGCAGGTTTGTGTATGAGAGGTTCTTTTAGGTGTGCTAGTATGTTTTGGGGTACTCATATATATATCACTTTTGTGTATACAGCATGTACATTTTTTATGTTTTTGTAAATGGAAAATGTGGTGCATGTTTCAGTTTTTGCAATTTTTATTTAACATTCTCAGATCAGTTAAAGCTTTTTTGGGTTTAATGTGTTTGATGTTATTAGTATTTCTTTTTGAGAGTGCAGTTTGTAAACTCTTTGTCCAAATGTTATAGAGTAATGTAAAGATATCAGGTTTAGAGAATTTCAGTAGTCTTGACCTGCCAAGTGTGTAAACTATTGATAATGCACCATGACTGTAGGTATACTGTGATGACATAGTAAGAATAAATGAAATGTATGGGTGTATCTCTATAGTATACCAGATATGTTTTTTTTTTATCACAACCTTATATTGTTGGGAGATATATGTCCATATGGTTTCACTTCATATTGCAAAATGCTGAAATATCGAATTTCAGCACTTGAAGCCAAAACCATTAAAACACTGACACCTCGCAACCACGGAATCACAACATTGAACACACAGCATACAGCACACAACACACAAACCATAACACCATAACACCCACACCACAAAACACTGAAAATTTTATTTTTTATTTATTTTATTTATTTAACATTTGTTGACCGGGAAAGTCCGACTAGGTTCCACAGAGCCTGTTTTCAGCGGAGGCCTGGGGAGAAACGCTCCAGGAGAAATACAACACAACACCACACAGACACACAACTACACTACACATATGCAGGAGGCAAACCCCCTCCTGCAAACCCCACACCCCCCTACTTATATATAATAACTCCAAGATCGCACAAACAAAAAAAAAAAAAAAATCACACACAGCCAACACACACACACACTCATACCCCCACCTCCCTATCCCGACCCAGTCGTACAAGTTACAGAAACACTCACGCACACTCACTCACCTTAAACTGCGGACACCATCCCAGCCGAACACTTCCGTACAATAATGAAAATGCATAAGCGCAAATTTGACA
The DNA here is from genome assembly GCF_019279795.1 of Protopterus annectens. Classification (NCBI taxonomy): domain Eukaryota; kingdom Metazoa; phylum Chordata; order Ceratodontiformes; family Protopteridae; genus Protopterus; species Protopterus annectens. Next base: position 807,371,044 of record NC_056741.1, on the reverse strand, counting down.
TAGTCCTATTCGCGATTCTGCACTTTCATTATTTAGAGGTTTTGGCTTCATGTACATGAATTGTTGAAATTCGATATTTCAGCAATTTGCGTTTATGAAGTGAAACCGGATATATATATATATATATATATATATATATATATATATATATATATATATATATATATATATATATATATATATATATATATCTATAAGGCATCTTCTAATATTCAAAGTAATGCCACAATAAAATATTTATCTGGAGGATTTCTCCACGGGCCTCTGCTGAAAACAGGATCTGTGGAAACTAGTCGGACATTCCCGGTCAACAAATGTTAAATAAAAAAAAAATAAAATAAAAATTAAGTGATATATATCAGAAGGGTTATAAATAAGTATTGACTGAAAGAGTTGTAGGAGTTGTTGCTTTGCCTTCTGTAGGATACATTTAAAAAGAGCTCAAGCTACATTATAATGCCTGTAAGGGTTCTGAAAATAATTTTTTGGACTTAAAAATCAGAAGCAGCAAGAGTACAGTATGGCTTTAGCCAGAAGTAAGTAGTTTCTAGTTCAGAAGTCTGAAATCAAGTGGAGCAAGAGTACCTTCTTGCTGCACTACTGTTCTCTTGCGCGACTATTATTACCTGCAAACTCCTTATATTGATAAGGCTCAAACAGCCTACCACAATTTCTTATTTTAATTCAAACTTGTATAAAGTTATTTTCATTTGTTGGTTTGCTGTATGCAAATTATTTATGCTTATATTATTTTTTGTTTTGTTTTCCTCAGATTTGTGACCTGTAATATCTGGTTAACCTGTAATATCTTGATATTGCTGTATTTTTCTCTTTTTTGTTTATTTTCACTTTATATATTACATCTCGGGTCTCCAGTGAAAATGGACATCAGCTCAGTTGGACCAACCTGGTTAACAAATGTCAAATAAATAAATAATAAAGTCAGATTTGTTTTGAAGATTTTCTCTTTGTTTGAATGTTTTACTTTCAATTCCTTGTGCATGTTGTGTAACATTTTCACATTTATTGGAAAGAAAATGCTTTCATTTAGTTATTTTAAGTAAATGTTTTTATCCAACTTTAAATACTTTTTATGTATCAGGTTAAAGCTTTATGCATTTTATTGAGTAGTTTCCACCCTGTAAAGGGTATTTGATAAGAACTATTTTTTACCACTTAAATGTTAAAAGTATTGGCTTATTTTATGGGTAAACACTAAGGTGTATTCTTGTTTTGTTAGTTTTAAATAACTGCTAGCAGCATTACAATAAACTTGGGAAATCAGTTAAGTTTTCATTGCTGTTGGCAAGACTTTACTGGTAAATACTAGACTCAGTCTGCGAAGGGTAAAATCCTATGGAATTAGTGATTATAAATCTGAATTGTACCATAGGTAATGCTCATTTGAATGTCAGGGCTTGGCTGTTACACAAGCAATACACATTTAACATATATCCTTAAAGCCAATTATTTTTGTATAACACTGGTACCAGTGCCAGGATTCAAGCTACGTACTGCTAATTCCATTCCACAAATATTGATGGTGACAGTGTGGCAATTATGCTATGGTGAACATTAATCCATTATGCCAAGAAATATGGACCTTTGAAGCTTGCAAATGGCACCTTTAGTAGTGGCTGCACCATTCTCGTTCTTCTGACAGAAACCATTTCACACCCAAAGCAACAGTCATCCTGAATACATCATTCTTCTTGCAGGATACAATTTCAGTAGCAGATGGTCAAGGGTACTGGATACCTCCAGAATGTTTTATCATAACAATATACTAAAAATGAGACCAGTTCTCTTGACCCTGGAATCCTTTCCTCGATTCTGTACCAGAGCAATAACTACTATCCATTCTGACAATGCAACAGTGCTCTGGTACATCAACAAACAAAGGGAGACACAACACCATTTCCCTAATGTAAAAGGATAAAACCCTGACTGCACCACAGGCAACACATATTCAGTTAGTTGCATAAGTACTAGAAGAACTGGGTGGGAGAAGATGGCAGTAAGTGACCCGTGTCAACTTACAAATCCGGGGTAGAGAAAGGCAGGTTGCTTGCTGTTGCTCGTCTTGTTTTATAAGTGAAGACGTAAGGGCGGGGTGGTTTGTTTATATGCTTTATTATGTAGGAACACATCAGGATGGATAGCAGCAGTACAAAATATAAATGAACTGATTAACTGACAGACTACACAGATATACATGCTTACATCTCAGCAGCTTACTACAAAATAGCAGTCAGGCTCACAGGGGCTCAGTATTTATATACATGTGCAAGCCCCTAGAATGCTTCTTAAAGGTATACATACATATTAATCTACATCCTCCTCTTTAATGAATTGCCCATGATATAATGACATTGGAAAAAAGAGACATGCAACTATACAGACAAGAAGAAATAGATGTGACATTCATGTTCTTATGTCTTTATGTCCAAGTTGCTGTTTATCTGGAACATGGTCTAGAAATGTGACCTAATCTAGTGATAAGGAAGTTAGAACTGGGTTTACCAACAGGGACAGTCATTGGTGAACAAACAGATTCTGAAGTTTTGGGATTCTTCTTAGGAACATTATTTACTAGAACATCCTCTGTAACTGGAATGCTGGATAATTCACTCTGAGATTTAGTCATTTTGCAGGCATGATACTGCAATACAGGCTCGGACACAGGGATGAAATATTTCCGATTCCACCTAAATTCTGCTCCTTGAGATTCTGCAATGTACGATCTCAGCTCTGGACATACACCTTTCATGACTCCAATCCGATCAAAATCTTTGGACACCCGCATTCTCACTATCTCTCCTTCTCATAATGGATTGAGTGGTTTGATGTTCTTATCATAATAGGATTTCTGGGATAAGCACTTCTTCAACAGATTGGCTTTTACTAATCTGTTGTTCTTGACACATGGAACCAATAATTTGCTACTGATTAGTAATGTGGTTCTGGTTTGTCTTAACAGAAGTCTCTGTGCAGGTGAACCAAGATGTTTATCTCAAGGAACATTTCTGAGACTCAAGAGATTCAAGAACACATCACTATTGTCTTTTTACTTCTCTAGTAATTGTTTCACACTTTGAACTGCACATTCTGCCAAACCATTTGACTGTGGATACTCAGGGCTACTTGTAACATGAGTAAAGTCCCACTGTTCAGTAAATCTTTTGAACTGTTGGCATGTAAACTGTGTACCGTTGTCAAAAATAACTTTGTGTCAGCTACCATGGACTGCAAAATAATGCTTCATCTTAGTAATGAAAGTACTGGATGCTAGATTAGGAAGTAGGTCAATCTCGAATCATTTTGAATATGAGTCTACTAACAGCAAGTAATGTTGGCCATTCCACTCGAAAATGTCAACCAAGGTACTGTCAACCAAGGTAATTCAGGAATCTGGTTTAGCTGAAGTGGTTCTTTCTGTTGATGTGGATTAGTACTATTACATACAGAACAAGATGAAAGTACTCTGTTAATGTCCTGTGCCATAGAAGGCCAAATTACTAATCCCCATCATCCTTCTTTTGGTAGAGTCTGCTCCTGCATGGCCATGATGCAAAATAGTAATATACTGTTGCTGCAAGGACTTTGGAACAATCACTTTTGTACCTTTCATGATGATACCATTGTCAGACAAAACCTCATCTCTGTAAGGAAAATATGGTTGCAGGTCAACTGGTAAGCAAGATTGTTTGACTGCCATCCTCGACTGATAAAGTGGTTGAGTTTCTGAAGAACTGGATCTGTGGCTGTGTGACTTCTAAACTAATCAAGATCTGTGGGAGAAACATTTCTCACTTCCATGACTTCAAAATCAAGTTGCTCATTTTCATGCTGTTCAGTTGTATTACTAGGTGAATAATGTATCAGCAAGATAAAGAAGTTTGCCATTTGTGTAGACAAGATTGAAATTATACTTTTGCAATATGAGCATCATGTGGTGCAGTCTGGCAGGACCTGTATGCAAAGGCTTTCTCAAAATGGTGACTAGAGATTGGTGATCAGTTTCAATCTGGATATGTCTACCATAAATATAATCATGGAACTTTGAACATGCAAACACAATTGCCAAGAGTTCTTTCTCTATCTGAGCATACTGCATTTCAGTTTGGGTTAGAGTTCTGGATACATAGGCTACTGGTCAACCCTCTTGAAGAATGACTGCACCAAGACCAGATTTCGAAGCATCACAAGAAAGAGTAACTGGTTTGTGAACATCATAGTATCTTTGAGTTGGTGGACTGCAATTCTTTGTTTCAGGACAGCAAATGCTCTTTGGTGTTGCTCTGACCATGGCCAGGATACATATTTGTGTGTCAGCTCTCTGAGCGGTGCTGAAAGTTGGCTCAAGTCTGGAAACAAACTTGCCTAGATACTTAACCAAGAAAATGTTGTAGGGCTTGAACATTGTCTGGAGCTGGCATCTCAGGAATTGCAGTTTGCTTGGAAGGATCTGGTCATAAGCCTGAACTGGTAAATAAATGACCAGCATAAATAACTTCTCGTAGCCTGAATTTGCACTTCTGAGGAATCAGCTTAAGATTCAGTTCACATGCTCTTTCCAGAACTTTCTTGAGGTTTCTGTCATGCTCAGCTTCACCATTACCTCCTACTGGAATATCATCTACTGTAATAGCACATGGGTACCCAGAAAAAAATTTGCTCCATTGCACACTGGAAGACTTCACTGGCAGAATTTATCCCAAATGGCATTCTCAAAAATCTGTACCTGCCAAAAGGAGTACTGGAATTAGTTAGCAATGAGGATTTTTGATCAAGCAGTATTTGCCAAAATAAACACTTTGCATCTAAGACAGAAGAAACAGTGGTATTTGGCAAGAGAGCAGCGACTTCTTTGACTGTAAGCACTGGGTGATGAGATCTTTTCAGTGCTTTGTTCAAATCTCATGGATCAATACATATTCTGATATCATCTGAGCTTTTCTTATGAGTTACAACCATGGACGATACCTGTTCAGTCGGTTCATCAACTGGACAAATTACACCTTGCTGCACCATTTTTTCTAACTTAGCTTTGACTCTGTTCTGCATAACTACTGGAACTTTCCAGACTGGCCTGACAACTGGTATGACCTCTGGATCTAACTTCATGGAGTACACAGCTGGTAGCTTGCCTAGTTTGTCTTCGAAAAGATCAGCATAGGTAAAGAAAATAGACTGGGCAAAATTAGAATAGTGGTCTCTCAAGCTTACATGATGGACTTCCTTATTAAATGAAAGCAGTTCTATTTTCAAACTGTCTCTGAGGCCTAATAATGACTGTACGTGCCTTTTGACCACATAAAATTGCAAGTCATAGCTATTCCCAGCAGAGTAACATGAAAGCGCTACTGGACCTTCGGTGTGAATTTCTTCATCACCATAAGGAAAAAGCTTCACACACTTTGCCAAATCAAGCTTCTCACCAGCACATACTTATTCTGACATAACATTGCACTTTGAACCTGTGTCAACTTTGAGCTCTGTGGGTCTTCCATTTATTTGAACAGTACAAACTATTTCATTCTTTACCCATAAATCTACTGCATTGACTGCTTCATTAAGAACTGACACACCATCAACATAAAAAGTAGGGTCACAGCTTTCTAATTGATCAACTTGTCTCTTGGAATGTTCTCTTTTAATAAAAGAACAAATCATTTTTGATTTACAAAATCTTTAGAAATTATACCACTTTTTACATCTGTGGAATTGCTGACCAAAAGTTAAGCACTTTTCTCTTTTAGACTCATGTTTTCCACCACATTTACAACAGTTAACTATGAGGTTAGGTAACATGTGGCCTCACTCTCATGCTTGTTTGTTGACTCACCCTTGTGCTTCACTGAGACTGTGTGACCTCTAGAATTTGCTAGAAAGGTATGGGGTTTACCAGTGACCAGACCTCCCAACCGTTCCGAATTACTCGGTTTTTACCGAGTTTTGGGGTCCAAATGAAGGGGTGTCACGATTCCCGAGTGGCACCCCTTCATTTCCGATTTTTTTCTTTTCTTTTTAAAATTTACGGCACTGACGCCATCACGCAGCGCGACGCCAGCGCCAGGCAACCAGCCAGTTGGAATTGAGCTCAAGGAGCTCGCATGAGTCGCATGATTTGCATCATCATTTCCAAATTCCAGCTAGCAGTTTGAATTAACCAAGCTGAAGTAACGTGGATAGCAAGCCAGGAAGCTGATCTGAAGCAAAAGCAAATGTGGACGTGGATAGCATCGGTCCGGGAAGCTGAAGCAAATGGGGACGTGGCTACAGCGAGGAAGCAAATGGGGACGTGGCTACAGCGAGGAATAGAGAGCGAGGAAGCTGAAGCAAATGGTGGATACAGCAGTAACAGCGGATAGCAGCAGCATGGGGAACGGGAACAGAGGGTCGTGAGGATGGTAGCAGCATGGGGAACAGCAGCCGGATAGGAAGAGCACTACTCGGGGTAAGTGTGTGTGTGTGTGTGAATATTTGCTTCAACCAGCTCCTTCCTCCAATGTAGGGGGGAGTGTATCACACTTGTGTTTTAGTACAGCTCTCAGTCTCCTTAAGAGCTTTAGAACCTTTCCGCCTAGGAAGGTGTAGTTCTATATTCATTTGTTTTAGTGGCAAAGAGAAGATAAAACCGTTTGCTAGAGACTGAGTAACTTCTGCTATACCAACTTCTACCAGGCTATTTTTACAGTACTTGATGCATCTTTTCTGCAAAGGCTTTTTATGCGCGCTGTGGTGGTATTTTCCGTACATTTTAAACCAAACAAATTTTACTTTGGCTCGTTTTAGTTTTTATTCCTGTTGTATACCTACTTCAGCCAGTGCATGTCATTTTGTTTCTAGCCGGGTGACATGCTTTGTTTCAAAGGGCCCTAAAGTCACATATACCGTATGAATGGTGGCTCCTTTTCTCTTATTTGTTAAAATGCCTTATTTTGTCTAAATAAGTCTGTACTTTCTGAAATGGTTACCTAGGTTTAGAGTTGTCTTTTGTTACTATTCTGTAAGTTAAAGAAATAAGTTCCTCCAGTTTTCCTTCCCCTATCTGTTAAGGAAGGGTATTAAATGTAAAATGCTTAGCAGTGATGAGTACTTAAATACAGACTGCACTATAGGTAATAAATGAACTTATTTAGAGAATTCAGGAGTATAACTGTTCCAGTTAAGGAAGGATTTTGGGTGGCTTGACTTGAGAGCTCACAATACTATATGTAATGAGTTGGAGGTTCCTACATTAGTTCTGCTCAAATATGGGCTTTTCACATGTTTAAACTCTACCCCTATCTAATAAGTGATTGTGTGGAAAAATTCAGACCACATTTCTCTCCTTGGTGCACCAGGAAGGTTGGCTGCTCCAGTTTAACAAATGCTGTGTCTATAGCTCAACGTGATACTGGCTCACTCTCTTCACCGCCAGTCTTACACCTGGGGCACCAATTTATGCCAACCCTGATATGTAGGTGACTATAAATCATGATAGAACCCCCCCCCCCCCTCGCTGCAAAAGTTGTGTGTGGGGCTGTAAAACCCTTATCTGCTCGCACCTTAACTATGGTTATTTCAAGTCTGCCCCTTTGATAACTTCCTTAATCAAAGGTTTCTCGTTGCTATAGCCATCACTGTATTAATACTAATGACACAAGATCCAGGTTTCTAGTTCTGATCTAGAGCTGTAATGTGACAACATTGTTAATAGCAAACTGCCTTTCAGACCTGCTTTGGAGGTATTTAATTTCCACAGCCTTAGCATTTTTAATGGTCTCCTGGGAAATTGCCTGTTGTGCATGTCTGACTGCTCCTGTTCTAAAAGAGTATAGAATGCATCCTTCAATGCAAGATCTACACTGACCCATTGCCTTCAGTGCTTCCCTTGCTTCAAATTCTGCATATGGAGTTCCTTGCTGGGGGCAAAATCAAGAATCTTCTGTGTAATGTACTATGTTCTTACCATGTGCTTGCAAAATAGTCTAGCAAGAGCTTTGCTTTCCCAAATAGAAGTCTGTCTAAAATCTAACATCACTCTGGGCAGAGCTGTGTGCTGTCTCATCTTGGGCTGAACTAGCTCAAACCACCTGAAAACTCCTTTTAAAGCTGTTAAACCTTGAATAAAGATTTTCTCATATCCATCTTGTCACATTTGGGAGTATATCCCACAAAATCAGAAATGCTATCAGGCCAGTTGGACATTACCCACCAGGGCTCTGGGGCACTTCTTGCTTAGCCTTGTAACATGCTTTTTGAAAAGCTTTGGTTTTGTCTGCCCAAAACACAATTTTTAAAACCAATTTATAACTACTAAAGGCATTATTACTTTATCCTGACTATAATCTGCATTTAGCATTGTAAAAAGAATGGCCTCCCAGTGGAACTGGACAACACTGACTTGATGCAATGAAATGTTATACCTCCTTTTTGTATGTTGCTGCTGTTCAGAACTGAGACCAAACTTATCAGCTATCTGGTTTTGTAGGGCTATACAAGAAAAAGTATATCCAACGGTGCCAAAAATAGAGCCATTCCACAAGATCATAAGTTTACCCCTGGGATCTCTTGTGTCCCCTTCTTGACAGAGGTACAGTAAACTAACCTTAAAGGGTTACCTTCTGTGACTTGCTATACAGAGACACAATCAACTAATCTAAAAGGGTGGCGAAAGCTAAACACACTCTGGCTAGGCTTGTAAATGCCCTGGGCAGATAGCCTAGTATCAACCTATGAACCAAATTATATGAGCGTTGACCACGAATACGACATTTTCACAACTGATTAAATTCCAGAGGATATTGTACTGGTCATCTCTCTTTGTAATCTTCTAACCTGCTCCAAGCGGATTATGGTTCACTGGCCAAAAGGAGTCTATTGACAATTTTTCTGCTAAGAGTTAGTATGAGGCTTGAGCTCACTAGTGTTATAATAGTCAGGAGACAGTACATTTATGCCACTGTATTTCTACTTGTTTGTGAACTGTTGTCCTGGTTGTGCTTTGGTCTGCATCATTTTAACCAGTTTAGCAATCTGAATGCTTTATCTGCTACTCTTCACTGCAGTTTTTCCTGCTTAACCTGGGCATATTCAGTTATACCATTCAAGACAGATGGATATGGGCTTATTATTTAAGCTTTGCATTTCATGTAGGAATGGGAAGAAATGAGGATTGTTCCAATACATCTTCAACATCTGATAGAGAAACTATATGCTACAGCAAGACAATATTATGTAGTGTTTCAAGTATTTTTTTTGTTGAGTGAAATTAATGCAAAGTCTGTCAATAGGTTCACTAGATTAATTGTGAAAAAATGTTATCTAAATTGTAGCATTTGTTCAAAATATTCTAGAATTTTAAGATGCAGGAATCAAAATGTGTTTTATTCATTCCATGGAGTACAGCAAGCCAAAATGCAGTTATTTCTTTGAAATTCAAAAGACTCAAGACTTTTGCTGACAAGTCTGTGGTCAGTTGGATTACTGTACTAGCTCTTATTTGTATTGTAAGTCTTGCCAGACTGTTATTGCAAAAGGCTCATGTGGTATATCTAATGGAAACTAACATTCTGATAAAATCAATAAATTTACTATCTGCTCTTTTATTTTTTATCTGTCTTAAAGACAGAATTATGTGTTGTTTAAAGTCTCAGTCAGGTCATCAGAGTTTTAAGTGACGAGCCACTGTGTTGTAACCTAATTAGAATTAGACTAATAAGGATGAACAAAAGCTTTAAATATCTTTTATTAAAAATCATTGCATGTGTCTCGCTTAGTAACTGACAAATTACCAATCAAGACAGTGGAAAATGTAATATGTCTATCTTTCAATGATTTATCATATGTTCTGGCTGCAGGGGGACTCTGGTGCCATGTTTTGGCTGTCTGTTCTTCAATTTGCGTTCAAAAGTTTGTATCCCACAATTCCATTGGAGTGGGTGGGGTTACATACTTATGTATGCAAATTAGATGTTAATCAGCGTACAGATTTGTACCTATTTTTCATGGGCCTTGTCCAGATTTTTGATATTTCCAGGTTGAGAGGTATGCCAGTGACTGTTGCAGGGCTCATAGTTACTGCCATGTACTTGGGCCTGTTTTTTTAACCACGTGCTGCATACTATCAATATTAGCTTTGTTGCAGTATCCCAAAGCTACATTCATTTGCAAGCATATATTTCTCATTTGTAAGCTATTTGTATGCTTTTCTGTGAGCTCATATATCTGACAAATCTCAATGGCCTTATTCAAAGTTAAATCACAGTCATGAAGCAAAATCCTTCTCACAGCATCATCTTTAATGCCACACACATCTGTCTTTTATCAACCCATCCCTTAAATCATCAGGTCTGCACGTTTTAGCTTTGTTTCTCAAGTCAGTTATATATGCTGCAAAAGTTTCCCCAGGCTTTTGATCTCTTGTGTAAAATAAGTGCCTTTCCATTGTAATATTTGTTTGGGGTTACACATTTCTCTAAATTCACATTTTGAGCACTCAGGGTCTTCCATTGACTCAGCCGGTACCACTGAATGATGTTTTCCCTCCTCTCCTGCAAATACAGCAAGGTGCATACACAAATGAATGCTCTTATTCTATGGCTTCTGAACCAGCTAAACTAAGCAGAATAAATGGCTTTGTATGGTCATCTTTATCAGAAAATTCAGCTTGTATGAAAATATCCTACTCTTGCTCAAACACTTTCCAGTTCTCTGCAATATTAGTATCAAAGACAAATGGACCTTGTTTTCGAAATCTGTCTGCCATGCCAACAAAGTATGCCCAAACACACTGAAAATAAGGCCCTTGTAATTATATATGAACATACATACACAGCCAGTACTTGTAATAACATTCAAATGCACAATAAACTCTTTGAAATACTGTACTTTGTGAAATATGCTTTGAAATGGCTGTATGTTGTGAAATAACTGTACTGTAATACTATACAAACTTGCAAACACTTTGTGCACTTCGGATATCTCGAATAGCTTTGATTAATATGAAAAAGTAACTTGTAGCAATAAAATGCAGTTGTTTTCCTTATTTTATAGGTTTTATGCGATTCAGACATTATTTCAAACATTTGCCATAGTTATTCAAATATTTTCATCAATATGTTGCAGTTTTGGACATTTTGTTTAACTAGAAATTTGTTTAGAGCATTCTGAGTTCTTTGTTTTATATTTTGCGAATAAGAAATCATTAAGTAAGCTTTGATTCCTGAAATTCATTTTTGACATGTTTTTGCGAGTTATACATTCAGTAGGGTTGATCATTTCCTGTATATTCCTCCACTATTAACTGAGTGACCAAGAGGCACTTGATTTTGGATCCCATTGTGACACCTTACTGCTCATCTTGTTTTACAAGTGAAGATGAGGTGGGGTAGTTCGTTTATATGTTTTATTATGTAAAAACACATCAGGATGGATAGCAGAAGTACAAAATATAAACAAACTGATTAACTGACAGAATACGCAGACATGCATACTTACATCTCAACAGCTTACTACAAAATGGCAGTCAGACTCACAAGTGCTCAGTATTTATACACATGTGCAAGCCCCTAGAAAGCTTCTTAAAGGTATACATACATATTTATCTACACTTGCTGCATTGGCAGCACCTGTAGGAGTGCCGTTGTGTTGCCTGCAGCAAGATTCCATTGTTTCCCTACTGCACTCTTGGCTTTGATGGGAAAAGTATGGAATGGAGAGTTGTTACTCCTGTGGAAAAACAAATGCATCAAGAAGGTGCAGGAAGGAGAATCATTGGTCTGATCATGAAAACTGTAAAAAAGGGGAGACACATTCATGCACCTTATACCAAGAAGCCATGAGAATCTGGAAATGCAATATACCCAGAAATGGATTCATGGTGGCCAACCACATTAAAGTTAAGTCCAGTAGCATACAAGCTAAGCCATTGTTTGCTGATGCCTTATGAGTAGTACCTCAGCTTCTCATAGGTTCATAGGTAGGTACTAGGCTATCGGCCCTAGGGCCTATACAAGCCCAGCCAAAAATGTACCCTGGCTTTTGCCACCCAAGAAAATTATTTTCCTATGCCACTGTCGAGCAGAGCCACAGAAGTGATCCCCGGGGTGAATTTCCTATTTCCCATCCAGTCATCAAAATTTTTCTTGTAGAGTGCTAATGAGGAGCTTTGTTTGATATAGATAGGTAGTTTATTCCAGAGTATGGGAAGTCTCTGGGACAGGAATCTATCCCTCTGGCATGTTCTGTTTATTGTGGTGACAAGGTTAAGGTCCCTAGAGCATGTAGCTCAGAGGGATTGGGATTTCTTTAAGTGGTGCATGTCCAACAGCTCTGGGTTTGATATAGTTTTGTATGTTAGGCAGAGATCACCTCTGAGTAAGCGATATGTGATAAAGTAAAACTGGAGTTTTTTGAGAAGGTCTGCATAGGGCATCTGTTTGAGGCCAGTAATCCTCTTTGTGAGGTATTTCTGCAGCCTTTCCAGTTGTTGTAGATATCTTGTGAGGTACATACCAAAAGGGGCATTGTACTCTATAATGGGCCTAATGAGTGATGAGTAGAGGGGAACAATGACCTCTTTTTTTCTGGATGAGAAGCCTTTTGTGATGAGGTGTGCCACGTAGAAAGATTTCCTGACTACTGTGGCAATGTGATTATCAAAGGAGAGACTACTGTCCACCTGTGTCCCAAGGTCTCTTATCACACTTTCGGTGTTAAGTATACTACTGCCTATGTTGTAGTTCATGGGTACAGAGTTTTTTACCAAAGGGTATGGCAGTGCACTTTTTGGCATTGAGCTTGAGGCCATGGCTTTGACACCAGACATCTCTCTCAGTGAGGCCCTTTTGTAGGATGTCCACATCGTTAGGAGTTTTGATTATGGCTCCTAGTTTGCAGTCATCTGCAAATCTCATTAGCTAAAGATCTTCTGTTTTAACCTGTACTTCAGAGAAGTAGATACCAAACAGGAGAGGACCCAGGACTGAGCCCTGTGGTACTCCACTTGTCACTGGTCTGAAGTCGGATTTGGAGTCTGCTACTTTCACAGTGTGGGTTCTGTCAGTGAGCCAGTTGGCAACCCATCTTGTGACATAGGGATTTATACCTAGTTTAGTGAGTTTATCTATAATTCCAGAGTGGGGGCATGGTGTTGAAAGCCTTGGCAAGATCTAAAACTGTGTGAACCACCTTACCCTCGACTATGGCTTTGGTGACTGTTTCAAAGAAGTCTATCAGATTTAGGAGACATAATCTGCCTTTTACAAACCCAAATTGGGGGGGGGGTCCTGAGTTTGGAGATTACCAATGTCTATGTTTATAAGTTCCATGATGATGCGTTCCATGGCCTTGCAGACCAGGCTCATCAGGCTAATGGGGCGGTGGTTCCCGGGGTCCGTGGTGGCTCCACCCTTATGGAGTGGGATAACCGTCGCTGTGCACCATTCAGCGGGCACAATGCCTGAGGTGAGGCTATGATTGAACATGGTACTTAGGTGGGGTGCCAGTTCGTTCTGTAGTTCATGTAGAACGCAGCCTGGGATGTTGTCTAGTCCCATGGATGCTGTGTTCTTGGCTTTGGAGAGGGTGGTTTTTACCTGTGCAGCCGTGATTACTGGAACTTTGCATTCTTCAGGTATAGAGATGGGCCCTTTAGGAGGTGAGAGGGGGGTAAAGTTAGCACAGAACCTATCTGCCAGGATGTTGGCAATATCAGTTGGGTCTGTATATTTAGTGCCACTGTGCTGTAACTCAGAGCAGATCTGAGTATTGCCATTGAGATTCTTGACATAGCTATAGAATGCTTTGTGGTTGTCTTTAGAATCAGTGGCGATTTTGTTTTCGTAACTTGCTTTGGAGGATTTTATCAGGGATTGCAGCTTCTTACTGAAGCTGACCAGGGAGCTCCTCCACTCATGGGATTTTCCTCTCTTTTGCAACAGTTTCTTCCTTCTGTTGTACAGTTTGTTTATGGCAGAGGACCCCCAGATTGGCTTCCTGTTTTTGGAGGATAGTGTCTTGGTTCTGTTTGGGATAGCACGATCCATGCACTCATGTAAGTGATTATAAAGTGCAATTGTGTAGGATTCAGTAGTTGTAACTGTATTGTCCATCTGCATGGGTGTCATGAAGTTCACCACTTCTGCCTTAAGAAGCATGAAGTTGGCTTTGGAGAAATTATTTACCGTGGTTTCCTTAATGGTGGGTGGGGACAGGATGTGGCTATCTAGGGTGATTAGCTTATGGTCGGATCAGACCAATGAGGCATTGACTTCAGGTGTGGAACACCGGTCACTCATGTTGGTAATGACTAGATCTAGGATATTGTTGCCCCTGGTGGGGGTGTGGATAAGTTGATCCAGGGCACTGGAGACTATGAATTCCAGAATGCATTGAGCGAAGGAGTTGGTACATGAGTAGTTTTCCCAGTTAATGGTGGGGTAGTTGAAATCACCCTTTATTAGGGTGTTTGGTTGAACCCTAATATTTTCCACTACATCAAGAAAAGAAGAGTGGGAATCCTAGGGCATGGTGGGGGATCTGTAGTAAGCTATAATTTGGATTGCAGTTTTGCCCAGAGTTACTTGCACTTGGATAACCTCGGATGCATTATGCTGAGCAACTAGCCTGGAGGTGTGGATATCCTTAATGAATATGGACACACCTCCACCTTTGGTCTTCCAGTCCAGGTTACATGGCCGAAATGTGTGGTATGAGTTATAGCCTGGCAGTGCAGGGGTGCTCTCTGGAGCCATGAACCAGGTCTCAGTCACTGCACAGATATCGATGTTCTCCATTTTAAGGAGTGCCTCGAGTGAGTGCATTTTGAGATTTAGACATCAAACGTTGAGTAGCATCACCCTCAGTTTTTGCTTGCCTGTTCCTGTTACGGTGGTGAATTTGTCATTTAAACCTTGCCTAAAAAAGGCACTATAGCGGCAAGAACCTTAGCCAGTACCCGGAATCCCAGGGGTGACAGGTGCAGGCCATCTCTGGCAAAGCATTGTGGTCTGTTGACCATGTCATCCCAGGCAGACAGATACTGTATCCTTTTAGAATGACACCAGAACTTTAGCCAATTGTTGAAGTTAATCATTTTGTCCTTGTACTGCGGTATCATTCTGGGTGATGGCAGAATGCTACTCAGGGCTAGGGTCATACTTGCCTGGGCTACAAGATCGGACAGCTCTTCCATGTCTCTTTTCATGTTTTCCAGGGAGGTACGTCTCAGGTCATTCACACCAACATGTACTTGTTGTGGAGTGACCTCAGTGCATGGGTTATGTGGCGGATCCTGGCACCCGACAGGCAGCTGACAGTAACCTTTTCCTTGTTTAGCCTGGTGAGTGGGACATCAGTGTGCCTGACTATAGAGTCACCTATGACTAGTGTGTTGGGTACTATTTTTTGCCTTATTGGCTGTGGTTGAGTGGCACACTGAGTCTGTGGGCTATGTGTCATTTGGGTTGTGTTGGGGGGTGGAGGTTGCTTGCATTTCTGCTTTGGAGGTCTCTGTTGCTTGAGCAGATTATGACTGAGAGCCTCTGTGAATGGTTTTGCGTTTCTATGTGTGGATTTTGGTGATGTAGATTTAGTGAGAGTATCTGATGAGTGTGGTGTGGTGCAAATGTTTACCTTCTTCTCTTGACTGTCAAGTTCAGTCTTGGTTGGAGAGATCTTTACCTCCAGTTTGGCTAGATAAGTGCATCTCTCACAGGTTGTAGTATTGGGTGGTAGGAGGAGAGGGCTGTCTGTGTACATGAGGCAATTTCTACATTGCCCCAAGATGCCCAGATTCATCAGATAGACAGGAGAGAACACTGGGAGCTGACCCTTGGCCTGAATAAAAAACTATTTTCCTCTAGACAAGTGAGGAAAGTGAGTATAAGAGCTGTTTTCCTCTAGGTAATGAGGAAGGTTGAGTGCTGTAGTAATTAGCTTATTTAGTGCTTACAACAAGTTCTGAACAAGTGTTGATCACGAATATGCAAATTCAAGTGCTAAAACTAAGAATCTGTATCTGGACTAAACTAGTTACAGGAAAGGGGGGAAACAAGTGCAAATGCGGGCTTTTAAATCAGAAAGTTGAGAGAGATGGAAAAACTGCCCAAACAGCCAATAGCTACAATTTCTGGGCCAGAACCACTCCTCTCTCACCACTCTCAGTACCTTGGAAGCTTTTCTGACATTTGGGAAAACCTTACTGTGACCCCTTACAACAAGCCCTTCTGGAACAAGTGTTGACTCTTTGTTTC